>NW_008690707.1:8690-23494 GCF_000695815.1 Acanthisitta chloris | reverse complement strand
TCCTGCTGCCTGGAAGGTCCAGAAATGCATGGTTAACATCACTTGAGCCCTTCATACTCACCTGGAGATTGAGGGCCAAAGTTAACACTGCACAGGAAGCACAACACAACACAAAGCCAGTGAGGAGAAGGATTCTCCTCCCCAAGGATTCCACAATGAGAACCTGAAAGAGACAGAAGAGGCTGAGAACAGATAGCTGGGGCTCAGCACTTACTCCAGATGCCTTCAACCAAGGGACACTTTAGGACATCTACCATGCAAAGCATCTCACAGAAGGTGTACATAACACTCTAGTGGGAGGTGTCCCTGCCCATGGCAGGGGGTTGGAATGATGGGAGCTTTAAGGTCCCTTCCAGCCTAAAGCATTCTGTGATTCTATGAACATAACCTAATTTAAACAGGGACAGACAGGGGAGACTGGACAAGGCAGAACTCAAAGAGCCCAGCAGAAACTTACAGCAAGAACAGACAGGGGAGACTGGACAAGGCAGAACTCAAAGAGCCCTAACAGAAACTTACAGCAAGCGAAGTCATGACGACGTTGATGGCACCTATGGACACAGTGACATACTGAATGCTGTTGCTGGGCACACCTGCTGACTCAAAGATTCTGTCTGCATAGTAGAAGACCTGCAGCAAAACCATAGCTGTGTTTATACATGGCCAAAGGCAGAACCTGTGAATCCCATTTTGGCTGCTTTTACATCCTGGCACTGGTGCACAGAAGCCTACGGAGTTAATTATTTCATTTCAGGAGCCATTGGTGCTTGGATCCAGGCACAAGCACTTTACTCTGAATACACCCAAAGCATCCTTAACAGGACAGCTCGACCCTGTATCTAGCACTGGATTTGGTACTGGCCAGGGTCAACCCACCACAACATGATACAGAACCATTGTCCCAGGTGAAGAGGTACTCCCATGTCCTAAGTTTAACTCCTTGTGTCAGCACTGCCCCACATCATCCACTCTGAAGTCCCATCCCTGTGTCACTCACCCCCCTGGCCTTCCCCACATGCCTCTCCACTCACCCCATTAACCCCAGAGAGCTGCTGGCCCATCATCATGACGATGATGGAGATGAGCTGCCACCTCAAGCCTCTGAAGGTGCACAAGCTGAGCACAGAGAACTGCCCTTCTTCCTTTTCTGACCGGTCTTCTTGGTACATTTCTTCTATCTCATCATCCACATCATCACAGCCTCTCAGCTTCTGCAGAGCTGGTTGGGAGAGAAAAGGTGAGTTATGGACCCCAGAGAGCAGGTTTACAGAGAGTTCTCCTGCTTCAAATCAAGACATAACACTGTGTAACCCTGGGCAGCAATGTTTCCATGGTGGGAAGCTGGGGATGCACATATGCAGAGAAAGGAGCAATCTGGCAAGAATTCCATTCACCAGCAACACACCAGTGGAGAAGTTCACACTCTCTGCTCCTCTATTGGTTGTTGTCAGTCACATCCCACAGTCAGATCTATCCCATCCTACCTCCCCTTCCATCAAAGGATGATACTTTACCTTTCCTTGCCTGTTCCTCATTGCCCTTTTGTATCAGCAGGTATCTGGGACTCTCAGGGAAAAAGGGCAATATAAGGAGCTGAATGAGTGATGGGATCCCAGTGAGTCCCAGCAGCACAGGCCAGCCTGCAGCAAGGGAGACAGGATGCCAGCTGTGAGAAATCTTTCCCCTCTGGAGCCCACAGAAGAGTCCCCAGTCAAGGCTTTACCTTCAGCATTCCCGAGGATGCTGTTGAGACCAAGGATCTGAGCTACAAGGATCCCAACGGTGATGAAGAGCTGTGGGACTACCCCAATAGCACCTCTCAGATTTTTGGGGGACATTTCTCCAAGGAACATGGGAACCACATTGGAAGCCAGACCTAGTAGTTAGAGAACAACGTTAGACATGCAGCACACTCCACATCTCCAGCAAGATGTTCCCTCTTCCCATGGGAGACCAAAGCAATCCCTGCTGGACCATACAGCACATATGGAAACCTCACATTCCAACCCTTCTGCTCCAGCTGAAGATTGAATGTTATCTGCTGACTCTGTGTGATTTCCTCACTCTCAGGGGAAGATGGGACAAAACCACCATGTGGCATTGGGTCACTCAGTACATGGAGAGCTACAAAACCTATCACTGTATCTGGTGCCCTCAGAAGCTCTAACCTTGGAGTGCCACCTGCCCATCTTCTGGTGCTGTGTTTAAATTATTAACTGCTCAGCAGCAAAGCATTTTAGGACTCTGAGAGGGTTAGCAGTAGCCTGTCTTGCCTACAGAGCAGGCAGATGATTTGGGGGCTCTCAGTGTTCATCTTCCTAAAAGCAGCTTTCTCCCTGCAGGGTCTGCCAGATACTTCAGCACAACACACACAAAGAAAATTTGTGTACAGGAGGAATTTTTACTTCCTCTAAAGCAAGAAAAGAAATCAGTATCCAAACAAGGTGATGGGAGGATGAAAGGAAATGACTTTGTGTTGACTTTTAAAACTTCACTGCTTAGTAATGCTTTGCAGAAAGCTTTGCTGGTCTGAGATGTTTTGGAATATGTATTTCTATTCCAATAAGGACATGGGTTATTTTGAGGAACATTACATGGCTGCCCCCAGTAACCCCAGTGAGCTGCCAGCTCCTGTGCTTATGCTGTAAATCCTGGCATGAAAACCCAAACTCTGGAGTCAAATGACTACATGGGACTCCTATTTCCAAGGCTCTTAGGCTTCAGCAGCTTGGGATTACAGTGGTGATCAAGCTGTTAGCTGGAAACTAGAAGGCCCAGAAACAAGTGACAGCAGTGCTGGGGGTGGCACTTGGATCTTCCCAGATCCTGGAGCAGCCTGGCTGGGCTCAGCAGCTTCTCTCCCCAGGCACAACGTCCACAGTGCAAGTGAGGTCAAGCTGCAATAGGCAAATCTGGACAGCCAGTCCAGATTCCTTTGTTGGTTATAAATAACTGGAAAGAGGGATCACACTTAACAGGGCCCTTAGCATTTATTCCAAGCTCCCATGCTAAGAGCAGCTGCCAAATTTAACAGAGGCAAAAGCCAGAATAAAACCATTGGAACAGATAAATTGGAAAACAAGAATATGAGCTGGGAAAGCAACTCGATCTCTTCTAAGCAGCAATTAAAAATTGGTGAGCTAAGGCAGGAAATTTCTATTTAGACTATCCCAGCTTGATAACAAACCATGGAGCAGTCAGTCTGGTCAGCCCAAAGCCAATTAATTGAGCTCAAATGTTGTCAGGACCCTTACAGGACCTGCCCAGCACTGCAGAGGGTGCCCAGCACTCTGGGTTTGTTGATTCCCTCTTACTGCAGCCCTAACAAAGCCACTTACACCAGCAATGCACATATATCCTTGGATTCCCACTACCTTTCCAGTAAATCCAGTGGCTCTGAGCCCTTTTCTCTTTAAACATTGCTTTTCTCCTGCAGGAAGAACAGTCAGTTCCAGGACTGGATTATTGGATCTGGCATTGACTCCAATGACTTTGATGGATTATTCTGATTATGTTAAAATGGAAAAAAAAATAGACTATCTGCTTTAAACTGGGAAAACAGATTATCATCAGCAGGTTTCCTGGCTGCAGTGCCTAGCAGATGCTTATTGCAGGGGATAGCTGCATCTGCAGGCACAGATCCCCTCTGGACATCTGAATTTCCAGCCTCAGGGCCATTATCTCCAAGAAATCTTTAGTACTCCTGCACCATGCAGATGACCACAGCATTCTTATGCAGATGCTGCCTGGAGTGTGCTCCCTGTGAAAGCACCGGGTGAGAGAACAAAACACCTGTACTTAGCTAAGAAAATATTTATGGCTCTTCCTTTACCAGCCACTTACCAGCATATATTCCCATGATAACACGGGAAAGGATGATTACTTCAAAGGTTTTTGCTAGCTCTGAGGTTCCCATAAGGACTGCAGCAACGATGGAGAAGAGGTTATTTATCAGCAAAGTGCCCTTTCTGCAAAGTAACAGCAAAGGAGACAGATTCAGTTTGGTTTTTCTAAGGCCCCAGTAGAGCTCCTCTGTGTTAACTCTGTTCAAAACTCAAATGAATCATCATCCCAAAGACTGATCAAAGAGAAAATGGCAATTATCCCATTTCTTCCTGCAGGGAATGAAGGCTTCGAAAAAGAACTGAAGCTTCTCAGGAAACCTGAGCAGCAGAAGCAGGGTCTGATTTCAGATCCCAGCAATGAATGTGGATTTTCCTCATTGCTCTGCACCTGGCCTGGTGCCCAGCATACACCTTGGCCTTGGCCATTCCCAAACCATATCAAAATCCTTTACACTGAGGAGACAACACGTGTTGCTGAGCCCAGCAATGAATCCTCATCCCATGTGTCTACAGTCAAGGTGTGTGTGTGAAATCCATGCTCCTGATGGGCTTGGCAAGCTGGAGGGACCAACAGGGCAAGTCTTATCTAGACCCAGCAAAACGTGTGTGAAGGATCTTAGGCACTGCTGTCACGTACCTGCCACAATTGTTGACCAGAGGCCACACCATCAGGGACCCAAACAAGCCACCCAGAGGGAACATGGACACAGTGAGAGACCAGAGCAGTGTCTGGAGGCCACTGTCCATAGGCACTCCCACCCTGTTGAAGTAGGTCTGGTTGTAAAAGTCTTGCATGTACTGGAATGAAATACAAAGCATGTTTAGCACAGTAAGTACAGTTTTCATGCTGTAAAAGTCACTTCATCGGTGCCATAAAGCTTTAAACTTTTGGTAAAATAGCAGAATGGCTAAGTTGGAAAATGAAGGCAAGAGAGGGATGGAGAAGCCTGGAGTAGAAAACTGATTTTACAAGTTATCCTGCCTTATAGGATGTGCCATGGAGAGGTGAGCTATGAGAAATGCCTCCTCTTTGGAAACCAGGCACATCCTATAAGGCATCTGCCCACAAATACCCACAACATACTGTTACACTCCTGCCTTGTTTATAAACCTACTCCTAAGTGTTTGTAAACCTACTCCTAAGTGTTTGTCAATCCTAAGTGTTTGTCAACCTACTCCTAAGCCATGGGGCCCTCTGTGGTCCAACCTACCGGGGCTGGAGAGTTGATCACAGACACGTTGTAGCCATACTGGAAAGAAGATCCAAATGCAGATATCAATGCTACCAGGCCAAGCAAAAGTGTCATTTTCTGTAGAGGCAAAAGACAACACACAAACATCACCTTAGAAGCAGGTCCGGCTTTGAGGCATTAATGACATTCAGCAAAAAGAAATAAATACCCTAAGTCTTGCTTTCCATGGTCTTTCCCTTCATTTTACTGTATATAAAAGCCCAATGGGTTGTTTTCATTACTAGTCGTTTTTGTTCTGCTTGATTTGCACATAGTCGTTACAGTAATTCACTCTGTGCTTTGTTGATATTGATGAACATTTGGATGATTAATTTGAAAGTTATCATTCTTAAAACACCACCCTGCAGGGAAAAAAAAAATGGGTCTGGGTAATTATTCTTTCTCCACCATGCAAATTGGGTAGTGAAATAACAGAGGAAATTGGCACAGGAAAGCTTGAAAAAGAAATGATTTTTACATGAAGTGGCAAAATCCCTTTCCTGTTCATTTGTCCTGCTTCCCACACTTCAGGATCAAGGTGTTTATGGATCTAATTGATTGCCATTGAAGCCAATTAGAACTTCTCCAATTAGCTCAGTGAGGGGTTGGTCGTGGGGTGTAGGACCTGCGTTTTGCAGTTAAGCAGGAGAGTGAAATTGCCATCTGGAGCAGGATCAAACACCACATTTGCGGGTACACAGTGCTCAGGGTTACAAACAACTCGTTTTTCGCAACAGTTTAGTTGCTATTCAGTCCTCAGGCTGGCCCCAGTGTTGACAGAGCTGGGTTTGTTGGTTTTTTTGTCTGGTTGGTTTTTATAGCTCGCTAATGTATCTCATTTGCTGCTGCATCAACGAAGTCATTTTTCATTCAGACGCATCTCATTTTCTGTCACCATCACCAGCCTTAATGTCTGCAAGGTCTTACGCCCCAACACTCAGCTCAGGTCCCACATGAAGGATCTGTCACTTCCCTAATTGAACAGCTGTCCCAATAGCTGCTGGGGCTCCTTTCTGTTCCTCAGAAGCTCTGGCAGCTCACCTCGAGGGATCTGCAGGCTTTAAGGCATTGCAGGAGATCAAAATTCAAGTTGATCTCAGAGTGAGGATCAGGAGGAAGCTGAGACTTCCAGCTGCATTTTCTAGGCATAGACTGCTGACATTCTTGCATTGGTGATGAAAAGCAGCTGCCTTGCTCTCATTAACCAAATCCCAGAAGCTCAAAAGAGTCACTGCTGTTAATTATTCACATTCAGCACTTGTAGCAAAAGGTCTGGCACACACGAGCATTGCATTGTGCAAGACTCCACAAACTCCCATCCAGAAACATCTGCAGCCTAAAAGTGATTAGAAAGTAGGAAAGAAAACACACATGCAGAAGGGGAAAGTCACGCAGAAGTTACAGAGTAAGTGAGCTGCAGACAGAGAGAAAAGCACAAGAGTCAAAGCAACACTGTGCTGCATGCTGACACAAGTTGCATCCAAGTATATCCCATCTCTGTTCTCCCTGGAGATACATTAGCCCGACAGAGCACAGTCTTCTTTCTTTACAAGTACCCACAGACCTCCAATAGCTTATTCTGCATCTGTGGGAGGCTCAAGCTGGAAGTAGAGTCAACACACTTACCCCCTTTGCACCTTCACTGCCTTCAGAGCTCTCTCTCTTCGCTCCTTTCTTCTTCATTTTGGCGTTTGAAGCACAGATGCCTCGTGCAGGTCCTTACAGCCAAAACAGTCAAGGCAGGGGAACGCCCTGCTCAGAAAATCCAACTCTGTGACCTTTCCAAACACGTCCAATCAACGCCAGGCTCCAGCAGGCAGAGCAAGTTGGTGGTGTCTGATTCCCTTCCCCTGCGTGACTGTCGCGTGGCTTCGATTTCTTTTCCTTGTTCAAGTCTGTCGCTACTGAGTCAGATGTTCTTTTACCAGATCCTGTCCCAAACAGAGGTGCTGCCTAGTTACTGGGTAAACAGGCTCATCTCACCAACGAGAAGGGGCAGACTTAGCACAAAAGTTGCTAAAATGAGCTATTTTCCCCCCCACTATATATCCAAGCACAAGGTGAGTCTCTAGAATAGAACTGCTGCAGCTCCTGGGCAGCTGTGGAAGGTGCAGCTGGACATGCTGCCCAGCAACTGCTGCAAGCAGGGAAAACAAGGCATTCTGTGGAAGCAGCCTTGGCAACAGAGGAGGTGTTTGCCATGTGCCCCAGCACTGCAAGTGAACCGTACTAACCCTCCTGCAGCCACAAAGAGCTTAGCTGTCCCTGGGCCAGAGCACTGCTCACTGTCCTACCTTGCACAGCCCAACTTGCTCAGGCACTTCTGCAGCTCACAGAGAACAGGTTCATCCTCTCAGGTTTGTGGTTTTGACAGCACACAGAACCACAATTTTTCCACCAAAGCACTCAAGTTCCTTTCCCTCTAACATTCAAGGTGGACCACATGCTGCTCTACGTTAGGAGATTGCACCCAACGGTTCAGGACTAGGTTAATAGTCAACTACAATTCCTCCAAGTTTATCAGAGAAATGCAAAGTTCACAGATAACCCCAGCACCTGGGGAAAATGAAAATAAACCTCCTGTTTATCAGGCCATTTGTCTTTAACAATCAGCTGAAAAAAATGCATCCACTTGAGCAATAGTTCTTTTCCACGAACTCTGCACGCATTCTTCTACTGGCTGCAGCCTCCCTCCCTGCAGGTGAAAGCATGCTGCTCTGTGATAAGGCAGAGGAGCAGAGCCTGCTGCTTTCAGAGTGGTGCAACTCGGGGCCCAGACTTCTTGGCACTTGTTTTTTATTGCATTTGTTACAAGTGAACAGCCTTAAGGACATCCCTAGGACATCTGGGCAATGGATCACACCTCAAGAACATTGTGTTTCTCACAGTCCCACCCATCCTGTGGTGCCTGAAGTGGAGTGAGGAGCAAAGCAGAATATGATTTTCACCCATAACTCATCTTTCTCTACCTTCCTCTGCATTCCCAGTGAGGGGATGGAGGTATCTGGCACTACCTGAGACTAGCTCAGCTCTTTCCTAAAACAAAGGAGGCAGGTCACAGCTCACTCACCAACTAGACTTGTTCTCACCTTCACAGATCTTCAGCCAAGAGGGAAAATTCTGCCCCAGGGATGAGGAAACTGCAGAGAAGACAAATTTCTTGCATAGGATTCCTGTTCTTTAAAGACAGTATCATTCTTCTAGGTGCTCTTGGCACAACAGCAGGAGAATTCTCTATCATGGTCCCTGAACCTGAAGAAATAATCTTGAAACATATAGAAATCAAAGAGAACATGTATGCTTGTCATCAGAAATCCTTCATCAGAGTAACTATTTGCTTGTGGCAGCAGAACAGTTTGAATATTTGCCAGACACAACAAGAATCTAGTAACAACAGCCGTGAGGTAATAATTGGCACTGGAGTGGATCTTGAAGAGATTGATGAAGGGAGACAAGATGGTGAGTGAACTTCTCCTTAGATTTTCCAATTAATTGCAGGGGTGTAACATCTTCAGCAGCTCAGATCCTGTTGGACTTGGGCAAAGGACAGAGCCAGGAACAAGCAAACAGTTAATTTTACAAGCACATCTATTTCAGATCCAGCACATATTATGCTTCTTCCAGCTGCTTTCCACCCCAGACTGTGTCTGCCCGAAGACATGAACTCAGCTCCCTATCTTCTCTCCTCTGCCTTTGCTCACCACATGGCAAGAGCTCCCATGCACTTCTACAGGGGTTTATTTATGCTCAGCCCAATTGTCTGTGCTCAAAGATTGATCCTATGAAACCCTGATATCTTTTGGGTTCAAAACCAAAGCCAAGAAGGGAGGCGTAGTTGCCTGGACATTAAATCTGATGGAGAACATTAGTGGTGATGATGGAAAAATACTGAGCTTACAAAGACTCCTCCCCAGCAGCCAGAGGCTGCTCATCAGTTGCTTAGCTGATGTGATTTAGCTCAGTCTGAGGAACATTTTGCAGATAAGAGAAGGGTATAGGAATTTGGTTAACAAGAAATAACATATAGAGGAAAAATAAACATGCCTCAGAAGATTGTTTACAGCTTTATGCCATTTGCACTCTCCTCTTGTCACATATGACTTGCAAGTAGTTCTGTTGCTTTCAAAGTTCTTCATTATGTCACAAAATTAGTAGAGTAGTGTTAATTGGTGAAAGAAACTTATCTAAGACCGGCAAAGTCTCAAAGGGGGAGTTGTTGCAAGGGGCCTCAGCACCCAAGGACACAAATTCTCTTGTTTACAGCTTTATGCCATTTGCACTCTCCTCTTGTCACATATGACTTGCAAGTAGTTCTGTTGCTTTCAAAGTTCTTCATTATGTCACAAAATTAGTAGAGTAGTGTTAATTGGTGAAAGAAACTTATCTAAGACCGGCAAAGTCTCAAAGGGGGAGTTGTTGCAAGGGGCCTCAGCACCCAAGGACACAAATTCTCTCACCTGTGACCAGCTCATCCTGGAGGAGTCCAGAGGAGCCAGCAGAAGCCAACCAAGACCAAGATAAGGAACTTTATAATTGCAAATGAGATAATGAGCTAAGCCAAGACCACACATGGAAGGAAGACTCAAAATTCATGGAAAGGACTCTATGGACATCTTCTCAACAACCACAAGGGACCACCAGAGACCATCCAGAAACCCCATGGAAGACCCCCAAGAAGCCACTGACTCAAAAGTGACTAATTAGCATAAGAAGTGAGAGAATCACGAACCAACAGAGGAGCAAATATTAATTAATAAGAGTTAGATAACGTGTGACCAATGAGCGCTAATTTCTTTGCTTTCTGAAATGTATAAAGAGTAAAAAGTTTGGATAGTTGGGGAGCATGTTGGGAGGAGCATCTCCTGGGCACCCAGTGCTCAATAAACTCGCTTACCAGTCAAACCAGCTATTGAGTTTTATCATTGCAGGTTTTCCTGGAACCAGAGGTGAGCTGTAGGGAAGGGATGGTGAGATTAAGAGCTGGCAGCCAGCCATGCTGCAGTGTGCTGATTGCAGTGCCTGAGGTAAGGAGACGTCCCACAGTAGATGTTCAAGGGAGTGACAGCAGCAACTTTTTCACTTGCATTTTGGGCAGGAACTGCATGTTCAGTCAAGGTTAATTCAATACCATGTGCAGTTCTGAGCAGGTCCTGGAGCCCTGAGCTACAACTGGTCCCTCAGCTCAGGAGGGACATTGAGGTGCTGGAGCAGGTCCAGAGAAGAGCAACGAGGCTGGTGAAGGGACTGGAGCACAAGTGCCATGAGGAGAGGCTGAGGGAGCTGGGGGTGTTCAGCCTGGAGAAGAGGAGGCTCAGGGGAGACCTTCTCACCCTCTGCAACTCCCTGACAGGAGGTTGGAGTCAGGTGGGGGTTGGTCTCTTCTCCCAGGCAACAGCAGCAGGACAAGAGGGCACAGACTCAAGCTCTGCCAGGGGAGGGTTAGGTTGGATATTAGAAGAGATTTTTTAGGGAGCGAGTGCTCAGGCATTGGAATGTGCTGCTCCTCTCCGATCGGGAGGTGGGAACAAAGGTGGGAACAAGACTCCCTAGCAACAGCGGGAACAGCGTCCCTAGCAACAGCTCGCGCATGCGCAGAGCGCACCGGAAGAGCCACACGGAACCGGAAGCGCCACACGGAACCGGAAGTAGAAGAGTCTCAAACCGGGGGCTGTGGGGAAGGGTTTGTGCCCTTGGCGGAGCAGAGGCTCCCCGGCCGCCCAGCGCTGTTTTGCTTGCTGAAGCCTTGCTCAATCAATAAATTTCCTAATTGAACTGGCTCCTGCCAATTTATTGGGCCGCAATTTGTTAACGTTTTCCATCCCCACTGATTCTATGGTGAAACAATGATTTAAGAAATAATTTGCCTGAAATAAGACATATACAGACACTGCTTTATCAGCTGCATAAAAGGCTTCCAGTCAAGTAAGCAAGAGGTAGATATGGCAGTCTGATCCCTCAGATCCTATTTCCTGTTGATCCCAAAAGGAAAGGGGGTGCAGGATCACTAAGCACACTCTGCAGTGAATAGCAGCTCTGGAATCCAACAAGACCCTAATTTGCTGCACAAAGGCAACGCTGGACAATGTCCTGGTAAAGAAACCAACCTTTATTTTGTAAAAGTTGCAGAAAATATTTAAAACCAGGCAAACGAGGAGCTGTAAATAAGGTCAAACATTATCTCCAAATAGCAAACACAAACCCCATCCCCTGCCCAGGTCCAAGAGCAAGAACAGACTGCAGATTGCACTCAGGACAGCTGCAGATCAAAGCAGATGGAGGCACTGCCTTGCTGCTGGGAGGGCTGTGCTTGCTGGGGGTACACCCCAATATCCCTGAGCACCAAGGGAGGCTGCAGAGTTCAGCTTTCCTCAGGAGGCAATACCCATGCTGCCACCACAAACCCTGATGGTGACAGCCTCTAACCATCAAGGAGGAGGAATAAACCATCAGGAGGAACCATCCATCACCACCCACATTTCCACATTATTGTCCATGTTCAAGTGAAGAACAGCAGCTAGTCTGGAGTTCCCACGAAGACTCACATGCTAGGACTGAAATCCATGTCCAGGACAGTCCTATTTGGCAGCTACTGAAGTTCTCTTGTCACCAGCATATTTGTTCACCTCAGAACTCACCACACATTTGTCTTGTCAGACAGAAAAGCAAAACCCCAAACAACTTTTAAGATTTCTAGTGGAGGGTGAGGGGAAAAAGGGAAGAAAACCAGGAAGCTGGAGTACAGCCAAATAGTCTCTTCCAGAGGATCCTGAGCAAAGTTTAAGTCCAAAGCCTCTGTGTGAGTGCAAGGAGGAACGGGATCTCTTCCATCTGCTCAGCCACTCCAGCAGTGCTTTTCCCCGGGCTTTAGCTCCCTCTGTGGGACTCTGGGATGATCCCACACCTGCACAGAATGAAGCACAGTTACAACCCAGGACTGCCCCACCATCCTGCAGCCTGTGCACAAAGGTTGCCCTGAGCAACAGGCTTGCAGCAGCTGGAAACAGGCATGATGGACCTTTTCCCAAAGTACAGCCTGGCATCCCAACCACAGCCATCCCCAGAAATAGCCAAGATAAAATTCTTCACTCCATGCTTGACAGGGGAGAGCCCTGAGACATCTTCACAGCCAACAGAGGCATCACCCCTGAAGTCACACCTCATCCAGAGGCTGAGGGACACTTGCCAGGAGCTCCAGGCACTTCCACACACCACCTGGCCTGTTATCCCATCTCCATTCACATCTAGGCTGCTCTCAGCTTCCGTGTTGGGAACCACAGACTCTTCTAACAGGTTCTCTGTTGGCTGTTTTGCTTTCTCTGGCCTTGCTGACGTAAGGATGCCAGAGATGTCAGACTTTCCACTTGTATCAGCACAGATGCTACTGCCCATAGCTGGTGTTTACAGCCCAGCACGCTTCCCTGAACCCCTGGAGCTGGAAATGTAATTCTGATGAGCTGCACATTCCTTCCAACCCATTTCTCAGAGCTTTGTCATGGAAAAAGGCAAACTGAGAACATGGAATCTGTTTTGATTAGGTTTTTTGAGGTGTTTGGTTTTCCCCTGAGCCAAGCTTGTGACAATTTTACATCCTCTCTTTAGGGTTGGCTCCAAAAAAAATGAACACAGCACAATACTAAATCATAAAATTAAAGGCTTAACTATCCTGCCTTTCTGCAAGAAGTTTAACATAGCTCCTCTTTCCAAGCCTTGTGGGACTAACGTGAGGTTGAGCTACCAAGGTTGCTATTTGGCTTTCAGAAGTTTAAAAAATGCCTTTTGAAAGGAGAAAAAAAACCCTCTTGAAGTCGTCTATGGCAAAGATAAGATGGTTCCATTTACCTTTCAAATACTCCAGGGATGCTAAGAGCAGAGCCATGAAATAGGCTCAGGAGCTCTTGAGGGTTCCACTTCCCATGTTTACACAGCCTGTGTACAATGGGGCTTAAATATACTAACATAATAATGAAGATGATGCCAAGGCTTCAGGAAATACCAGGACTTGCCTCTGCCTACAGTCCCCCAAGACCACTGCACCATGTAACTGTTGTGCTTGCTGTTAACGTGACCAAAATAAACTAATCAGAGCAGCTTTGGAACAGCTTGGTGCCTGCAGCAGTGGGAGCCCAACAGCTGCCCTCGCTCCCCAGACAGCTCATGATGCTCCTGTTCTTTTGGCAAAAACCTGTTATACAAATTCAAAATGTCAACTGATTGCAAATAAAAAGCCCTTTGTTTTTTCAGGCTGTGTGGGCTGGGAGGAGAAACAGATGTATGTGAGAGAGGTGTACTCAGAGCTCTGCATACCCAACAGTCTCCTCTGCAGGATGCTCATGCCCTGCCATGCCCCATGGCATTCTGCCTTTTAGGCTCAGTCCTTTGGACTGAGTGTGACCTGCAGGGGAAGTACAACTGCAGAAGCACAGAGGGTTTCACACTCCTCCTGAACAGACTGCAGTTCCCAGCACATTAACCTAAGCTGTCAGTTCAGCTGCTCTAGATTTTCCTCCTTCAGCTGCACTGTTATGAACAGAGCTCTACCAATATCTGCTTCACAGACAAAACCCACACTTGTACCCTAAACCCAAGTGCTCTGAAATGGGTTAAACCTGACACTCCTATGTGTCCTGCACCTATCACTCATGAGGTCAAGCACAAGCAAACAAAGTGTTTACACAACTAGACCAATGCAAGGACATCACTGGCCAATCTTGTTCCTGGAATGAAGAGCTTCTGTCAAATTTCTGCTCCTAGAGACTCCCTAGACAAGCTTAGATGAAATCACATCCCCTCAGTTTTATGAGTGGCAGCAGGGACTATAATCCCTTATGAGGAAAAGTTGTGGCTCTAAACTCATCTGCACTGTGCAGTACTGACAAAATGTGTGCGTACGTGGTATTTTACATCAAAAGGAGACACTAATTCCTCTTCTTCAGTTTTCACTGCTGTCCTGTCCTTCTGGGCCAGACAGTCCTTCTGTCTAGTTCCTCATTCTACAGGCTCAAGTACTAGCCACCAGCACAGCTCATGGGGAAGGAGAGTGGAGCAGTTCTATAAATGGGTTCAGAGCGTGCTGGGAAGCTGCTGCAGAACCAGACAGGGAACCCCCCCCAGCAGCAGAAACCCCCTCTGTCAGCTGCTTACTGTTCCCACCCCTCAGATCATGACACTGTGCACAGGGCAGGGCAGGACGAAAGACTCTCACTAGATCCTTACCATGACAGAAGGAATCAACACTGGAACAGAGGCAGCTCAGGTGCTGGAGAGCAGGGGCTTGGTCTGCTCAGGGCCTGGCACATCCTTGTCCTTGTGGGGTTCTGGGTGCTGCCAGGAGCTGTTTGACCTTTGCAGAGACCAATCCATCTCATCATATTTGCCACAGCAAATGAAGGAAAGCAGCCGAGTCCGAACCGCTCGTGTGCAGAGGACAAACATGATGCAGTTGGCACCTCCTTGGAACGTGTTTCCAATTCCCTGGCAAGGGCAAGAAAGGAATTAACCAGTGCTGCTCCTGCAGGCACCCTCCAGAGAAGAGCAAACGTCATGTCAGACCAGCTACAGGACTGACAGTCACCAAATTTGACCTGAAGAGGAAAAACAGATGCAGAAAACAGCCTTGCACCCAAACCCAGAGCAGCTGGGCTGTTGTGGGCTGGCACTGCTGCAGCCTGGTGTAGGGCAGGAGCAGACTCAAGGGCAGACACCCAACATTCCTGGGCTGCTTTCCCTA
>NW_008690707.1:8099-8672 GCF_000695815.1 Acanthisitta chloris | reverse complement strand
TCCATCCCTCCCACTGCAGCTTTATTCTGCAGCCACTAGATGCTGCTGAAACAGCTATTGCTGGAATCATTGCTCGGGCTGAAATCACTGCTGAGGCTGAGCATCCCAGGCAGTGTTTGCCTGCAGGGAGCAGGTGCTCCTACAACGCTGCATCCTGCCAAAAAAAGGTGATATTAGGAGCACCAGAGCCTTATCTCCCTCCCAGATCCTTCTTCTAATGCATTTCCTGGCAAATACTCACATGCAGGACAACCAGGACTGAGTTTTGCACTGCAGGGGAGTTGCAGAGGGTCAGAATGAATCGCACGGTGCTCCAGATGCGGAGGATGATGAAGATGACAGGGATGAGAATCAACTTCTTGTCTGCTATGGAAGTCCTGGGCTGAAATGCAGGTGCTCCTGAGAGGATGGGGCGATACTCTGAGAGTGCTGCATGCTTCCAGAGAGAAGGAAGGGTGGGAGAGAGACAAACACATGAACAAAAAGCTACACACATTGAACATTTAGCTCCAGGGATTCTTTCCAGGGCAAACTAAATCTCTGCATCCTGCAGGAACTCAACAGGGGCACAGG
>NW_008690707.1:0-8055 GCF_000695815.1 Acanthisitta chloris | reverse complement strand
ACTCAAGGAGTGGCAAATAAGGGATAGCCAGCCCTTATCAGAGTCCCACTGAAGCTTTATACTAGCAAATATCCCTACACAGTTGCCAAGGTCATAAGAACATAAATGAAAGTGTGGTGCTCCACCAAACAGTTTTGCTGGGTTGGTGGCCTGGCCCAGTGCTGCTGGCCAGGACTTTGTAAATCCATGACCAAGAATTTGGCCTTGCAATGGACTTTCAG
Source organism: Acanthisitta chloris (assembly GCF_000695815.1). NCBI lineage: Eukaryota > Metazoa > Chordata > Aves > Passeriformes > Acanthisittidae > Acanthisitta > Acanthisitta chloris. The sequence continues at coordinate 7,834 of NW_008690707.1, read as the reverse complement.
AGATTTGCCCTCTGTATCAGCATATATAGCAAAAAGATTCAGGATCTGTGTCCTGGATTGGGGTGGCTGGAGATCTCTCTATGCACAGCACACAGAGCAGCTGCTGGACACTTGATGCTGGATACCAGGATGTTCATGTGGGTGAAGAGATTAAATCTCAGGAGAGCTGACCTGCAGAAAGCTATTCCTCCTGCCCTCAGGGCTCCAGAGCATACACAGTTTGGATGCAGAGTGTTCTCCTTCACTCCACTACTCCCAGTCCCAACACCTCACTTCCAGCAGAGCAGAGCTGGGACCACACTGCACAGGGACCCTAATCAAACCCCACTGAGAGCTTTCAATGCAGCTTTCTACCTACTCCAATCCACTCTTTTCCATTTGGAAAGCCCTGGCTCACATCCTGTGTGCCTCCCATCCCACATTTCTCCTGCCTCTGAGTGTGCAGAAGACACCACTGCAACACTCACTTCAGTCATTGACACAACCCAAGCTTTGCTCTGCTGCCTGTTGCTCTTCCTTGGAAGTGGAGGCTTCCTGCCAATAAAGAGGCTCAGTGAGCAGGCTCCAGGTTTGGCAAAGTCCCTAGTGATGGGAAGAGATGCTCCACCAGGCCTGAAGGATCCATGTGTTGCTGCTCCAAACCCTCAGACCCTCTGTTACAAGAACAGTGAGCACTGCCTGTGCTCAGCACTGCTGTGAGAGGGTCAGGGTGGGGTGGGGAGGGAGAGGAGAGTGCCCAGGAATCCCTGGCAGAGGAGGAGGGCAGGAGCCTGGCCAGGTTGGGGGTCAGGTTTCCAGGCAGTCACACTGCTATCTTTGACAGTGCCTGGGACACAGTGTCCTGTCTGGTTTCTGTCAGGTGATGCTGACAGGCACTCACAAACCCTTCCCAACTCCCCTTTTCCCAGGGCATTTAGGACTGCTTAAAACTACCTCGTTCTTCCAACTCATCTGCAGGATCCTGCCCTAACCAGGCTTGTGTTTATCCCTGACTGCAACTGCACCACAAGCAGGTGAGCCTGGGCAGCATTTCCCAGGACATCTATCCACATGTGGGAATTTTTTCCCCCCCTAATACAACTTAGAGAAAAGAAGGAATCTCTGGATGCAGTTTTCCTTCTGCCACTCTCAGTCTAGATTTCTCTGTTATGCAAATGCTGTCCTAGATGTTTGGATTCTCTGTGTTCACAAGGAAGAGCAGCAAGGAAACCTCTGAATTCCAAACCCCTGCTAGGACAGGGTGTCTCCTGCATGGTGCCTGATGCTATATAGTGCTCAGACTCCCCAGTGGTGCTTTATGCTGCTAGTACAAAACAAGCATTGATAAACACAAACTATCATTAGAGACACTAAAGGGACTGAGGCTAGCTAAGTCCCACCTAAAGCTTGGTACAAGTGGAACTTCAGAAAACTGATTAGAGCTGAATTTTGTCCTTTATGTTCTGTTTCAATTCTTACTGTAGGATTTCACATTTCCCTCATGAACATCCCATAACCTTGGTACCTTTTCAAAAGGCTTTGACATCCTTCTTATGCTAAGTCACTGTGTGATGCTGCTGCAGGCTGCTCAATCAGGGGCACTGCTGCTCCCAGGGGTGGGTACATTTCAGAGTTATAAAGCAATTCCTGCCTGGGCAGCTGCTAAATATGGAGCAAAATCTGCAGAGCTTGGGAGGATGGAATCACACAGCAAATCTGCAACCCAAGCTGAAACCAGCAAAACACTCACCGCTCTATTAATGTGCTTCTTGATGAGGATGTAGAGCACTGGCAGAGTCACATAGGCCAGGATCTCCCAAACCTTCCCTGTCAACAGCATCCACAGGACATGATCCTCTGCATCCAGGTTGACCCAACACCAGCCCACAGAAACATTGGAGGCATCGTAGCCAATCTTCTTCAGAGCAACAGCTGCCACTGTAATGCCCAGGGGGATGCCCCAGCTGAGACAGAGAGGACACAGAGAGCAAGATTAAGCCAAGAACATCCTCAATTTAGTCCCTCCACACCTCAGGGAAGTGGCTGACAGACCCAGAGATTCTTCCTCAGACAATATTTGTTCCAGAACATCAGCACTGCTGCATCAGGCCAAAGTGGCTGATAAATAGGTATCTGACAGGGTATGAATGTGGCTGACAAATAGCTATTTGACAGGGTATGAATGTGGACTGCAAATCCACTTCCTAGGGGGAACACTAGGAATTGGGATCCCTAGTCCTGAAGGACAGCTGTATTATGATGTGCCACACTCTGACCTGGAACCTGCTCTGCACAGCACAGCCAGGGTGCTGTGAGGTGAACAGGACACATCCCACCTCCTGCCCTTCTCTCCTGGATACAGGTGAGACTGAGGGTTTGACAGGTCCAGAGCATTGTACAGTGAGACTGTCCTGCAGGAGAGGCTGATTCTGAGCTTTCAGAACACAAGCAGCCAAATGCCACATCCTGATTCCAAAGTGACAGTTGACACGTAAAGCACCAGCACAAAAAGAAATCCACGATTTTATCCCATCATTGGTTTGTTTGTTTTGCTTTTAAGTGGAGATGTCGTCAATATTTTGGGAGCAGAATTATAATTTCTGGAGGAACAAGGAACAAGTTTCTTCCCAAGGAAAAGCACTGGCAGTAACAGCAAAAAGCTAAGAATGCCAAGAGGAGCCAAATTCACATAATTTGGAGCTTTGTTTTGACTTTGGCTTCTCTCTCTCTTGACAGCAGAGGCAAACATAGGGAAGCATTTAGAAGAAAAATAACTGTGCTGACACACATGAATTAACTCGCTTAGCAGCTTGGGCTGCCCACAGGAAACCATGAGGAAGAACAGCAAAATTCCAGAAGCCCAAACATAACAATGATGCCACAGCTGAACTAGTGGTCTGCATCTAACTGAATGCATCACCTGCCCTTCCCATGTCCATCCTAGAGAAAGGTCCTGTGGAGCCTGAGCAGGGACAAGGGACACTGCTCCAATGAATCCACAAATGCTTCAGAGTGCTCAGACTGAGCTCCCAAGGTGCAGAGAAAAATTCACGACTGTCTTGCTTTCATCACCTTCCTGGTTCATGCTTGTCTTCACTGACAGCCTGGAGCAGCTGCAGAGAGCATGAAAAGGATCTTCCTTCTAAAATCAGTTTCACAGGCACCAAAACTATGTCAGCAACCAGCAGGTGCCTTGACCAGATTATCTGAAATTCCATAGCCCAACTGAAAAAATCAGACATAATCCCATGATATTAGATTTCAGAAATACCCCATTTCCTACTCTGAAATAATGTCTGGGTTCCCCTACCCACAAACCAACACAAATGTAAATAAAACACTGTGAAAAAAACCTTCAGAGTCAACTTTTCAGTGTGTTTAGAACATTCTGTTTCAGTGTGCAGCCTGGAACAGGCAGTGCTAATCCAGGGCAGAGCTGTTATTTAAGGAGAGTTGTGCTGCAGGAAGCTCTCCCCACACTCTTATCAGAGGAGACTTTCTAAAAACATCCCAAATGTCACCACCACTGTGAGAGTTTCCACACAATTCGAGCCTCATTCTGGTAAAAATTACAGACCTTTAGCTTTCAGCACACTTGGAAGAACTGAGCACTAAGGTACAAGAAAAGTGGCACTTCCTTAGAGAAACCATGGTAAGACACACAAACACCAAGAAAAAGGAAGTGAATGAAGAGAATAATTTGTTTAAATAATCATCTCAACAGTGATCTGAAACTTCAAGAGAATTAAGTTAAACTCAGGGCAAATTAATGGGTGTGGATGTGAGACAGAACAGTCAAAGTCTGTACAGACACAACAAGTGAGACCACACAGCAAATAACAGACAAGGGACTTAAAAACCTTCAGTACAGAACTGGTAGGAGGAAGAATGTGGAAGAAAACTGTTGCACAACAGGCAGTTAATTTTCACTGGAATAATATATTAGATATCAGATGGACATTTACAACTACCAGCAAGGACAAAGGATTACCAACTCACACTGAAGTTAGAAAGGATCTAGAAAGCAATCAGACATTTCAGTGAATTGCAGCTCCATTTTAGAGAACTGGAAAGCAGAACTGAGACTAGTGATTTGGTTATTCTTCAGAACTCCTAAATGACACAGTCACAAAGACTTGAAAATGTCAATGCTTTATATCCAACTGGAAGAAGGGAAGAACTGAAGGATCAGGATTCAGCACCCAAGGCATATGTAAAGACTGGAATGAAAAGGCTCCAAGATAACAGAGAGGCAGAAATATTCCTCTGAGCCCCAAAGAGCAATTATGAAGGCAGAGCCTCTCAAAAGCACACTTGGATCTAAATACAGTGTGGGAGAGAAGAGGAAGATGAGTGCTCCTCACATCTCTGTCAAAAGGCTGAGCTCACATCTCCCAGGCAGACACAACAGTACTTACTCCCCTAATACAGCTCCTGGCAGCGTTTTCATAACACAACTCACACCCCAGCAAATCTTTCCACGTTAACACCAACACCAGGCAAGACAAAGACCCTTAAACTGCAGCAGTGTTCAGCTTGGCTTGGCTTGCTTTGCTTGTCCTCAATGTGCCTGGGTCAGATTGCTTAATAATACCACGTTTTGATTTATGCTGCACAGCTGCTTTTTTTCCCCCCCCTCGAGGCTCTTACAAGCAGGTGATTTGCTGTCACCTGCCTGCACAGGTTAGGCAACAACCCATCCTAGCAGCAGGCCTGCAGGCCATTCCTTCTGGGGACAGGAACTTTTACTCTGTAAAGAGAGAAAAATCAGTCTCTGGGATGTCCCAGGCAATTCCAGGAAAGAGCTTTGAGTACACATTGCAAACAGAACTCCAGAGCAAATCTGCCCCAGTTTAATTATGCATCAGGCAGCTTAGTGAGGCCTCAGATGTACAGCACAGTAGTACATGAAAGGACATCCATGGACATGCATATATAAATATATATCATGGTTATAAATGTATATATAAACACACATATGCTATATATATACACATACATACGTATATATAAAGTATATTTATGCTTATAGCCATCTGCACAGCCTGATCATGAAATGAAAATACTTCCAAGGCTGTCAGCAATTGCTATCAAAAGTCAAGCAAGAAACAACCCCAAGGTGTGTTCTGTCTCTCAGGTCCATTCCTCACCCTCAGTTTGGATCAGCTACTCTCAGCACAAAGATGATGTTACCCAGCTAAATGATACTAGGTATTTAGATTCAAAACAGGTGAGGTAGCCTGGACATTACACTCTGGAAACAAAGCTCACACCTGACAACGAGGTAAATATTTCCAGAGCTGAGTGTCAGCTTGTTTTCAAAGCTCATCTGAGCTCCACAAGTTGAAAGCCAAAACAGAGGCTGCAGCTCTCTAGCCTAGCAGCAGAATAGGTGGATGTGTTACCACAGGAATCAAGGAAGGACAAACCTGTTTGACAGGTTTGATCCAGTGTGACATCCTAGTTTTCCTAAGGGAAAATTTCAGGTACTGACTTCCAACGTCTATTTAGTAGATTCCACTCAGCTGAAGAACTCTGGTTATACTCAAGGCTAACAAAGTACTCATCTTCACAAATACGTGTAGCTGCTTGTGAAGACTAGGAAACATGCATGACAAAACTCATCCTGCTTTGGATCCCTTCCAGGGGTGTCTGGAATGACTCTACACACAATAGTCCCTGCATGGTTATATTGGCAACCTACAAAACAAGGAGCAGGGGGGGAAATCCCAGGTTCTTGCCTAGACCAAAATCCCAGAAACTTGTCTTTAAAACCTTAAAACATCATTGCCTTTTGCTACCTTTCCTTTTGCCCTAATCAGGTCTCCCAGACCTACCTCCTGCAACCTGTGTATGGACTCTTTTCCCATCAGCTGCAGCACTTCTGTAAGGTTCTAAGAGACTTTTTGGCTCCCAGCACTGCTGACAGCCCTGAAACACTGAAGAGGGTGAGTGGAGCCATCTCCCAGCACTATGCTCAGAACGATTGAGTTCTCAGGTAACAACATAAGTGCAGGGAATGAAAGCAGGATGATGTGTCACGAGGGGATGGGCAGATAACAGGTCCTCACTTGTTTTCTCTGGCTCTTCATACATATCACCCAGCAGAAGCAGCTTTAAGCACTGATCTCAGTGCTCAGTTTAAGCATCTCTTCCTCTGTGTAAGAGCAGAGCAATCTCTAAGGATTCTTACAGTTTTTAAAGACTGCACAGATTACAGCCAACACTATTTCAGGAACTCTGCCTGTTTCTTCCCACACATTGTAGCTGCTGATGCTGAGGAGCATTAAACCAGATGGAGAAATCGAAGTAGAGACAAAAGCCACACAAGCAATTAGCAGAGAGGATAATTAGAAATAGGCCAGATTTCCTCAACTCTGATGTATCCTGATGGAGCCAACATGCCTATGAAGCAGTCACTCCTTTTTTTTCAGCCTCTTAAGCAATATGTGGCTAGTTAGTGGTGCTTCAGCCTCCCCACAGTTCTCAGAGTGCAACTCTCTATTTACTTGAGATGAAATAACCTAAATACTCCTCCACTGTCTCACTGCATCTCACTTCAGCCTCACCAACAACAACCTGCTGTACCCAGGGGCATGTGCAGTCACCTCAGGCTTCCACACACACAGATTTTGCTGTAGAGCAGCAATTAGAACAGGTAGGACAGGAACTGAAGTTCCTCCCTAATTTACACTCAGCCCTAATGTATTTCTCTGGCCCATCCTCACCTGGGCTCGACTCTAATTTAATCACCTCCCAAATCATGATGCTGTTTGAAAACAAAAGGTGACAAACACTTGACTAAGAAACCAAAGAAAATTCAGTCTTTGCCCTGATGGCTTTTTTTTTCCCTTGTAAACCAGATCATTCCTCTTATAATTTATTGCAAAAGCTTGGCAGCATGGGGGACTAAAGGATCACTGTTTTGCTCAGCGTGGACGTAGCACATGATTCCACAAGGTCCAGTTGCATAATGAAAGCTTTTACTAAACATGATGTGGAAAATCAGCTCCCTAAATAGCAGAAACTGAGACATAAAGCTACACTGTGGTCTGGTTTGTCTTGCTTTCAAACATGCCAAAACAACCTTCAAAGTGCTTTGCTGTCAGTCTCATCACTCCTAGACAATATTCTCCTATGGGGACTGAATTACCTCAACCTGCCTGGGGAAAAGGGAAGTATCCACAGACTGGGCTGACACTGGGAAGTTGGTGGAAACAGATCCCAAACACAGGAGTTTTGGCAGCAGCACACAGGTATTGCAAACACAAGTTTGGGAGATTATTTCTAGGCTGTCAAAGCAGACTGTGGAGAGAAAGCAGAAGCCAGGAATTTCAGAGTCGTTCTAACTTGCAGGAGATTCTTCTAAGTGACCTTAAGCAAAAACTTTTTAACCTTTTCACATCTCCTATTATTTGCTTGGGAGGGGAGGGGGAAAACAAGCAGGACTGATTAGTGAAAAGACAGCAAAGCATCTGTTTAAAGGGAATTTGAGAGGGGGACACGGGATCCTTAAGGAAAGCACAAAGTGCCCATCCAAGCACTCCATGGTGGAGTGGCATGCAGCAACGAGGGTTCCTGGCCACGGGGTGGGTGCCTGGGGGTCTGCACCTCCCAGGAGCAGCAGGCAGCACCCACCTCACGAGATGGAAGCACCAGAGCAAGCCCGTGCCCGTGGGCGAGCCCCGGACGATGGTGATGTAGAGGTAGAGCGCGATGGCCATGGTCCAGAAGAAGGAGCTGGTGTTGGCGAAGGTGGACAGGGCACCCTGCAGCACACAGTCCCACGAGGTCCTGTCGAAGTCCTGCAGCACCCCGTAGAAGTAGGAGAGGGCTGAGAGCAGATCTGCCAGCG
>NW_008690706.1:0-717 GCF_000695815.1 Acanthisitta chloris | reverse complement strand
AAAGGGGAGAAGGGGATGGAAAAGGAGTTGAGGGGATGGAAAAGGGGAGAAAGGGGTGGAAAAGGAGAGGAGGGAAAAGGTGAGAAGAGGATGGAAAAGGGGAGGACCAAAAACCCATCCTGGAGGGACCAAAACTTGGCCAGGAGGTCCCAAAATATCATCTGGGGGGACCAAAAACCATCCTGAGGGGACCAAAAACCATCCTGAGGGATGAAACACATCCTGAGGGATGAAAACACATCCTGAGAAACCAAAACATGAGCTGGGAGGACAAAAACACATCCTGAGGGACCAAAACACGACCTGGAGGTCCCAAAATATCATCTTGGAGGACCTAAACATGTCCTGAGGGACCAAAACACAACTTGGGGGGACCAAAAACCATCCTGAGGGCACCAAAAACCATCCTGAGGGACCAAAAACCATCCTGAGGGGACCAAAAACCATCCTGAGGGACCAAAACCCATCCTGAGGGATGAAAACACATCCTGAGGGACCAAAAGACAAGCTGGGAGGACCAAAACACATCCTGAGGGGACCAAAACTTGGCCTGGAGGTCCCAAAATCTCATCTTGGAGGACCAAAATATCATCTCAGAGGACCAAAATATCATCTTGGAGGACCCAAAATATCATCTTGGATGACCTAAATCTCATCTTGGAAGACCAAAAAATCTCATCTTGGAGGACTAAAAAATCTCATCTTGGAGGACCAAAA
>NW_008690705.1:49096-49473 GCF_000695815.1 Acanthisitta chloris | reverse complement strand
TACATATATAATGTATGAAATCATATATAATATGAATATATAATAAAATGAAAACTGATGCAATATATTTATAGAAATACAAAATATCATGCAATACATTTCTGCTCTTCATAAATAACTCTGAGGCAATAGATAAATGGTTTTCCCTAATGATTTTTTCAAGCACTCTACAGTGATTTGAAACTGGAACTGATCTCTACAACCTTGACAGGAATAAATCCCTTTCCTAGTGTTTGTATCACTCGACCTCTGATTTTAAATGTTATTTTGCACTGAGAAGTATATTTGATCATGTTCAATTTTGCACTGAGAAGTGTATTTGATCATGCTCAATTTATCTCTAGTTTGAGACTGTTCATACATTCTCTGATTTGGTT
>NW_008690705.1:22150-49063 GCF_000695815.1 Acanthisitta chloris | reverse complement strand
CAAAAGTCCCATTTGAATGGGTATGGATTTTTAAGGAGTGAAGCCCAAGCCTCAAAATAGCACATATATTTGGGAAACTACACAGCCTTGTGTAGGTTTCCTCTCCAGCCTAACATTCCTCCCCCTGTCCCTGCTGCTTTGGAGCCACTCATGGTTTTATTCCCTTCTTTTCCTTTGGTAGCTAGAAATATTAATGAGATCTCATTTCCCTGCTGGTGGCAAAACCTCTCTCAGGTTGCTTGTTCAGTGGCTCAGGACTCAGTAAGCAGCGAGATCACTGCTGAAACCTCAACCTCTGCCTTTCAGCTCCTAAACTCCCAAGCAGCTTCACATTTCCCCCTTGTTCCTTTGCTTTCAGCTGCCCCCAAATTTCACCAGGGAAAAAATCTCCCCATCCCACCCTTTCCCCAGTGAAGGAGCCAATACATTCTGACCAAAGCAGATTGGAAAAGCCTCACAACCAACCAACCAGACAAACTGATTAAACCCCAGTGAAAAAAAACACCAACCTTCTTAGCCATCAGATTTCCTGAGCTTTTTCCCCTCTCTCGCTACACTACTTACTTGTAATTACGTCTGGGGCCATTCCTTCCTATTCCACAGGATCAACTGGAATATACAGCTCGACAGTTTTGTCTCTAGCTCTTGAAACACTAGAGACCTTATAAGAAAACAACCTTTTTTTTCCCCTGCCTGTTATGAAATTTTAATGATCTTCCAAGGCTCAAAATCAAACCAACTCTCTTCCCTCCCCCTGCCCCAACAACTTGGCTCCTGTATGTCTTTTGTTTCAGAACTGTGCCCAAACTAAATATACTAAACCAGGAGGGAACTATAGCTTGAAAAGAAGGGTTAAAGTAGCCCTTGTTTTCCTGTGCCTCTTCCCATTGCTGGTAAACTGTAGGATATTTCTTGGGGGAGAGTTGGAAAAAGCAGGTTGGGGAGTGGAAACTGGAGCAGAGATGTGATGTCTGGACAGAGAGTCCTCAAAAGGGGTTTCATGGAGGGGATGAGTGTGCCAGGACTGGTGGATGCCAAACAGCTTTGTGATGGATGTGTTTATCCTTCAGACTAAGCTCCTATTCAAGGCTGGAACAGTTGGGATTGGGCAGGACGGCGGGAGCAGAGCGCGGGCAATGATGAGGGCGATGTTAAGACGCCTTGTTTCAGCACTCCCTGAAGTGCCAGGGCGACAGTTTATCTTAAAGGTGATCTGGAGACCTCACTGGAAAGGACCCCAAAAGGGTTTTATTTTGCTAGGAGAGAGGATAACCTCCTTCTAGAGCCTTCCCCACCTCTGGGCACGACTGGACTCAATGTACTAGCAGAGGATCTGGGAGGTGATGATAAATGCTGTAAAAGAAGTGAAATGCCTGGCTGATCCCTGGTGCTGGAATGTATTTTTTCAACTCAGGGCTTGTCTAGAGATCACGGGTAGTGCCATAAGCTCTGCCAGAAGTATCTTTGCTGTTCTTGTCACTCTCTTTCACCTCAGTAACTCCAAATTCATAGTATTTGTCTCCTCTGTAACACCTTCTGCTCCCAGTCCTGTGCTGCTCATAGATGGAAATCACAGCCTTTCTGAATGTTCCCTAATTTATTCCAAGTGCTTTTTTGTCAGAGAGCTGGCTGGGAATCCTTCAAATGCTGGTTTGGACACCTGAGATGCAACAAATAGCTATCTCAAGTGGAGTTAGCAGGTTGCAGCCCAAATTTCATTTCAAAATTGGAGGTGTGAAGAGCACCAGAACAAAACATGACCTGACTGGAAGCTGGTAATAACTTACATCACTACAACAGCCCATGGAGCCCTCTCTGCTTCCAAAGACAGATTTTAGAGAAGGATGATGTGCACCACTTGGGGTGACTAATTGAGATGTGGAAAGTGTGGTAGGAATTTCACAACTTTCAAGAGGGATTTGTTATCTCAAGATGAGATCTAAGTTAATTGTGTCTTGGTTCTAGAGAAGAAAGATGTTTGGTGCTTGTTCTATCCCCGTTTTACTGTGCTCATCAGTCCATTGGCACATGGATGGAGGAGAAGAGAAGGAATAGATCTAAGAAAAGTCCAGGAAAGCATTTGGGGTAAGAAGGAGAGGAAGAATGAGAGATAATAAAGCAGGTCATGGGTTGCAGAATTAGAGGTAGTGAAGGTTATATGGGTTGCAGACTTAGGACTTGGGGGGTGTTCAAGAAGCCCCAGAGCATTCCTGTTGCCAACAGCTTAGGGAGAGCAAGTGCTTCAGCCCCATTAAGGGGGGAGGGAGTTGCACTTCCAAATTGCCCCCAGCTGCCCTCATGTAGCACTTAACTCTGTGGAAGGGAGAACTGAGTGTGGCCAAGTGCTGGCCTGGGAACGGGGACCGGGTTAGGATTCGCACACATCTCTAGCTCACTCCCACGGCCCTGGGCAGCATTGTTCTCTAAAAGCAGACATGTTTCCTTCCAAGGAGCAGACATGGAAAGAAAAACACACGCAAAAACAAATCATCTCGTCCTTCCTTCTCCGGATGGCGCAGAGCCTGCTCCTGCCTGTCACTGAGGCTCAAGTGGACACAATCCCAGTCTGACAGAGGAGATGAAGGGCTGAAGAAGTCATCTCCCAAGTCTGTTTCCCCTGGAAAATCCAGTCCTGGCCCTACCAAGCTTTCTCCTTGATCTTTCCTATGTGCATCTCCCTGCTATCAGCACATCTAGGCAGGCATGGGGGACTTGAGGATTTTCATGTGCCAAACTCTTTATACTCTGTTGATAGTAGGATCTGAACTAGCTCATAGCTCTGTCAGGCTCCCTGAATATTCACCCAGTGCAGCTCCCTGCTCTTCATCTCATCTCAACAAATCATCACCAGCCTCAAAACTGTGACCTGGAGAATCATAGAATTTTAGGAGCTGGAATGGACCTTAGAAATCACCTAGTCCCAACCCCCTGCCCTGGGCAGGGACACCTCCCACCAAAACAGGTTGCTCAAGGCTTCATCCAACCTGGATTTGAACACTGCCAGGGTTGGGGCAGTCACAGCCTCACTGGGCAACCTGTGCCAGTGTCTCACCACCTTCAAAGGAATAGCTTCTTCCTGAACCTAATCAAAATTTCCCTCTTTCAGTTTCTCCCTATTACACCTTGTCCTAACACTGCAGTTCCTAACACAGAATCCCTCTGCAGCTTCCCTGGAGCCCCTTCAGATCCTGGCAGGTGCTCTGAGGTCTCCACACAACCTTCTCTTCTCCTGTCTGGACAGCCCCAAATTCCTCAGCCTGTCTTCAAAGGGGAGATGCTCCAATGCTCTTATCAACTTTCCTGTTAGATGTGGAGCTTTCCTAATGTCTTTCAAGGGTTTTGGGACTGCAAAGTTTTGGCTGGGAAGAAACCATCAGAGAAAGAACCAGAAAGAACCATGGGCTATTGCGTTCCTTCTCTTGGGCTGCATCCAGTCCTCGTGCCCTGAAGGCATTGGATAAAGCTCTGAAGCTAAAAATTTCTGAGTGTTTTGAAGGGGATAAAGTCATCCTTTGTGATGGGTTCACCATTGCATGTTGCCCCAGCTCTGTTATCTGTCCCTCTTCATTTATTTTGTTACCCCAGTTCTGTTATCTGTCCCTTCTCATCCATTTTTTTAAGCTTTCTCTCCTCACAAAATATTCAGTAGATCATAACAGCCTCAAAACACAGTTGGGCATGTGTCCTGCTGCTGGAGCTTTTGGCTGCTTTGAGCTCATTAAACAGGTCTGGCTCTACACAACCTGACAAATCCGAGGTGAACTTTACTCCTGGGTCTGCCACCTTCACACACCAAGGGCACATATTCCACAGCTGGGGAGCTGTTATTCGGCTCAGACTGTACCACAGGTCGGAATTTATGGCTTTGTTATTATTCTGTTTGTGAGTTTTACAGCCATACAGGTCCCGAGGGAACCCACAGCACTTTCACTTGGCCATGGCACTCAGACATTGAGAATGCAGTGAAGAGGAAGCATTGAAAATGCTGGGAATATCCTGTCTAACACTGTCTCTCATCTCTCTGACCCTCAGGTAAGGGCCAGACTTTGTTTGCACCCAACAGAGGAGGAAGCTGATAAAGGGCATAAGAGGAACATGGAGGGGGAGTGAATGGCAATGAACACTCAGCAGTGTTGCTGCCAGACACCCCTGTTTGTTCCCTCTACTGACACATGTCCCAAATTTCCTGATCATAACAGTCATCTTGTTGCTCTTGGTGTTTTATTGCCCTCTGATGTGGAGCCAGGAGCTTCACAAAGGGAGTTAACCTGATGGTAATGAGTTTAACCACTGCAGTCCAGCTGCTGACTCCTCACAGTGTTAATAGCTTTGAAGGGAGATAAAGAGGGAATTTTACTCAGGTACAATGTGTAAACATACCACACTTTGCTCAGATTTCACTCTGAACCACCAGCAACAATACTGACAACTCAAAAGCTTTGATTTTTGTCCATGGATGCTCATGGTTTGTCAGGGATGGTTTCCCTGGTGGGGTAAAGTATCTGGAGTGGAAGCCTTTCTGTCACACATGTGATGGATGGATGTAGTGAGCATCTGTCAGACTTCTTTGTGGGGCCTGTAGTGAGCAAACTTCTCTGTTGCTATGTGAGTTGCATCACTGTTGCATCACTGACATGGTGGCATTTCTTTCTGAGCAAGACCAAGTCATCCAGTGTGTTTAGCTGCCAGAAATACTCCTGTTTGGCCAGCTGACCTTCCTGCTGTTGTATGGTCCTTCTCACCAAGCTGCTCCAGAGCTCAGGGGATCTTCACTCTTCAGTAAGTCAAAAGCTACCCAAACAGCAAATGTCCTCACCCTCAGGGAGCACTGGCATCTCCCACCATCTATAGCCAAGAGCTGACAGTAGTGGTTTCATCACCTCCCTTGCTGGGGACATCCAGGCCAAGGTCCATGGACCATGGAGCTGTTGGCCGGGTCTGACCTCTTTGCCAGAACCATCGGCCTCAGAAGCCATGAAACACCAGGGTCAAAATATCCTCAGAATTTTTCCCTTTTTCCTCCTTCCCTCTTCCCTCTTTCCCCTCTCCCAGCCAGGACAGTAACACCTAGACCTCCAGGACCCTCTTCCCTTACAGGCATCACATTAAAGTCAGCTATGGCATTGTTTTACAAGACCTGAGGCTTGACATTCCTCACACTTGGACATAGAAAATATCCAAGCCATGTCATCCTTTCATTGCCTGTCCCTCCTGGACAAACAAAGGTGTGCAGATAAGTGTAATTCCTGTTGGGATCCACAAGCCTCTGATTTGGGAACACACTGTATAACCCAACCTTGCAATACACATTGAACTTCAAACCCATATACATACTAATAAATGCATTTATTATATTATATCCATTATATGGTTATTCTGTAGCATAAGATAAACCTTCTAACTACCTTTTTTTCCTCTCCTGTCTGAAGAATTGATCCTGTTGTCCACCTGTCCACAGAATATATCATCTGAATTCAGCATACCTCAGCTCCTGCCGGGCAAAGGCAACTGGATACCCTCAAGCAAAGGCCAAACCAAGAGTGCTTTAACCTAATAAGGAAAACAAGGCTACAAAGGCATCTACAATTTCCCTGGATTTTCCCCTGGGGAGGCAGGTGCTATCTATCCTTGAGGAGCACAAACATCTGACAAGGCCATGACTTCATGTTGTGCCTTTCCTTCATTGCTGCATGTTTCTGTGCTATGCAATTGCTGGGTTTGCAGCTGAGATCATATAGTTATAGCATCCTACAATGATTTGGGAGGAAGGAACCTTAAAGATCATCTAGTTCCAACCCTCTGCCATGGGCAGGGACACTTTCCACTAGCCCAGGTTGCTCCAAGCCCCATCCAACCTGGCCTGGAACACTTCCAGGGATGGAGCAGCCACAGCTCCCTCACAGGGAGGAATTTCTTCCTAATATCTGATCTAACCCTGCCCTCTGGCAGTTTAAACCCATTTCCCCTTGTCCTATCACTAAATGTCTTTATCCAAGTCCCTTTCCAGCTTTCAGTTGCTGGATTTTTGGCAGCAGCTACACAGAGAACCTACAGTGGTTGGGTTAGTGTAAGCATCACCTGCCTTCTATCTGCAAATCCCTGTCCCAGCCACTTGTGCTGAAGATGACCCTAAAAGCCATGTGTTTGATGATCAAGTGGGTTTCATGCCCAGCTACAATTATAACTAGCCAAAAGATTCTGGGACTGATCCTCTTGTCTCATGTCACCACATGCAAGTTTCCAGCAACAAGTAGAATCATGAGATGGAGAAGAGCACCCAAGGAGGGAATGGTGTTTCTGCCAAAATGGCAATGGGAGGGATTTGCTGACAGCTTGGGGCAGAAGACATTCGGTGGGAGAACAGAAGACATTCGGTGTCTCTGAAGCCTGCAGGGTCTCCCAGATGCACTGGCAATTCACACTGTGGTTTTTATGAGGTGAGAGATGCTGCTGGAAGGCATTTTCCTCAGCTTGTTGGGGAAGTTCATACAGAGCCCTCCTGGTGAGGGCAGGCTCTCAGCCCAGGTGTGAGGGACAGCAGGCAGTGGACTTCCTGGAGTCTGCACATGCCAGGCTGGAGAATGGGCATGGGAAAAAGTCAGCACTGCTTTTGTAAGAGATGGAACACAAAAAGCCAGGAAAGCTTTCTGCTTCTCTACATGGAGAATTTCTTTCCTTCAGGAGCTTCTGGATGAGGGAGCCAAGAATTCCCAAAGAAATAGAAGGAAGATGGAGATAAACTTGATATGTGATGCTGTGGGCAGAGACTGACTGAATGCAATCTGCTTTTCTGCCACTCAGCAGAAAGAAAGGCAGAGCAGAGCAGGAAGAAAGGAGGATCTGATTTCACACTGTTCTTCTTAATGAGCCCAAACGCCCAGTGCCTTTCACAACAAGAAACCACTCTGTAGGCACTCCAATGCCTGCAGATGGATTTGTGCACATGTGTGAGATGGGGTAGAGTTGTGTTGTTTAGGCTCAGCTCCCACCTGGGCATTGAAATGAATCCTTGGATTTGCACTTCACACTCTCAGCGAAATGTTAGCCCTTTGTGTGCTGCGTGAGAGGGAGAAAAACCAGTGTGTTGCCTGGCAGTGGGGGGGACCTGCTGTTATTTCTGTCCTGGCACCCCCCAGCCTCATTCACATGTTTTTATTTCTCATTACATCCTGCACGAATTCCTTCTGGTCTGAGACTTTCCATTCTTGATCTCCATCCAAAGGTGAGCGTTTGCTGTTGAAAGTTGGTTCAAAATTGATTTGACTCTTCTTAAAAGTCCCTCCTTGCTGAATAAATATACCTTTCCCCCTGCAAATGTGTTTCCTTGATTTTCTCCTCTAAAGGGAGCAGCAGGGATCTAGTCAAAGGTTTTAGGAAGAATAGGCTGGTTAATACCAAGGGAGTTAAATGAAAGAGAAACAAAGAAAGCAAACAGGATATTTATGGCGAGTCTAGAGAGCTCTCGGTGTGTAGCCATTAAAAATAGCCCTCAAATGAACAATATTGGCTTTCTCCTCAATCCTCAGGCACAGAGGACCAACTTTGAATGATTCATAGGCACATCCAAGGCTTGTGTGGCTAACTGGGGATTGGCAGGTGAAAGGAAAGAATCCTGAGCACGTTTTTAAGCCATGTGAAAAGCAGTTTGATCTGTGCACACACTGCAATACACACACTGGTTTGGGTTTAGATGTAGCTTAATCATTCAGGTCTCAGTTCCTTGGGGAAAGCTTAGAGTTCTTCAGGGCAAAGAAAAAAGAAGCAAAATCAAGCAGAACTCCAGGAACTCCTGTGCCTTTTTCCTGCTTCAAATATTGAGTTGCTATCTGTCCTCTTGAAAAGTGAGTCAATAAAATAGTCCCACAAGAAAAAAACTAGGGTACTTTCAATTTTCTAAGTAAACACAAGAGAAGAAACATACAAGGCTTACCTAGGTTGCAAATGCCTCTGAAAAATAGAAATCACATTAAGTTTAGGCATCACTATTTTACATTCTGAATAGATCTTGCTGCATCAGCAATTTCCATCTCTAGTAAATTACTCCAAAAGGATCTTACACTGCCCAAATGTTCATTTTTCTGCCAAAAAAAATCAACTGTAGTTTCCTATTTGTCACTGCTACAACTTGAGGTCTTCCACTGTTGGACACAAACCTGCTGAAGGGAAATATTGCCTGAGATACATCTTCCTTAGGCAAAGTCCTTCCTTAGTCCAAAGTCCTTCCTTAGACTTTGTCCCTTCTGCTTTTTTCTCCAGCAAACCTACCCAAGAGAGCTGCAGAAAGCTGCTTGGAACAAGCAAGGCAGTGTTTCAGCACTCATTCTATTTTGCCAGCTGAATTGGAAACATAAATGGTTTCATTAACGGCAATTTGCAGATCTGTTAAGATGTAGGTGGTCTGAGGCCTTAAATCTGACTGTACATTTGTTCCACACCACTCTGAAACACACTTCAGCGGGATACAACCTAAGGAATTACCATCTAACTCCTTGTTTTGCCTCTTGCTGTTTTCAAACCAGCTGTGTCACAGCTAGCCCTCCCCTCCCCTTGCTCCTCTGACCTCTTCTTCTGCAATCCTTTTGGCTTGCCTCCAGGGAGGGCAAATATTCCCTCCACCTTCCCCCCAGAATTGGATGTTCCTTTAACCTTGGAACAAGCTTTAGGCACTAAAAATAGCTTCCCAATTCCAAACGTTGCTGACTCTTGTCGTGCCACAACTGCAAGTCTGACATTCTGTTCTCCTTGCTGGGTCACATGCACAGTTCCTGCTCCTTGCCAAGGCAGACAAAAGCACAACGTGGCACCAAAATTTGAAGCAGGAATTCCAAGGATCAGATGGAAAAAGAACAACAAAAATACCAATGATGTGTTGAGAAACTTTTTCATGTGAAGAGCAACAGAGAAAAAAACTCACAGAATTATATTCATGGAAACTTAATTGGAAAAATCTTTAGGTCATCCAGGTACTTTCTTTGGATAATTCCCTATGGCAGTGGCTGATTTTAATGCCCTAAATGAGACACTTCCTACCAGCATCTAAGAGGATTATTCACAACTCAAAATATCTCCCAGTGTTTATGACATTTAGGCTAAATTCCTCTGCTAACAACAGCATGATCTCCCTCCCCAACATGGACCTCCTCACCACCAGGCTTTCCATACCATGTTTCCATCACCTGGAGAAGAGAAGGTTGTGTGAGGACCTCAGAGCAACCTTCCAGGATCTGAAGAGGTTCCAGGGGAGCTGGAGAGGGACTCTTGGTTAGGAGCTGCAGAGACAGGACAAGGAATAATGGGGACAAATTGAAAGATGAAAATTTAGGTAAGTTATTGGAAGAAGTTTTTTAATGTACAGTGTCCAGTGTGATGGGTTGGGAGTATCCAGGGGGTCCTTCTGGAGCTTGGAGGCCTCATGCCCTTGGGTCAAAGCTGTGGAGTTTCCAGTCATGTAACAGTGACCTATGTGATGGTGGTGAGACACTGGCACAGTTGCCCAGGGAGGCTGTGGCTGTCCCAACTCTGGCAGTGTTCAAAGCCAGGTTGAATAAAGCTTTGACCAACCTAGTGTGGTAGGAGGTGTCCCTGCCCAGGGCAGGGGGCTGGGACTAGATGTTCTCTAAGGTCCATTCCAACCCCTTAATGTTCTATGATTCTATGACAGAGGGTACAACTATATTGATATCAGTTGGAAATCATATTTCACCTTATGTCCATGCTTCAAGTCTGGAATATCCATGGAGATATGATTTTCTCTGTGGTTACCTCCATGTATATCTCTTTAGAGATACCTTTAGATCTCTTTAGATATTTTTTAGGTATCTTTAGATCAATCTCAAGGCTTTAGCCAACCTGGCTTTGAACACTGCCAGGGTTGGGACAAACACAGCTTCCCTGGGCAACCTGTGCCAGTGTCTCACCACCCTCACAGGAAAAACTTCTGCCTAATATCTAGACTAAATTTCCCCCTTTCAATTTGTGCCCATTGCTCCTTGTCCTGTCACTGCAGCTCCTAAGAGTCCCTCTGCAGCTTCCCTGTAGGTCCCTTCAGATCCTGGAAGGTTGCTATGCGATCTCCACACAACCTTCTCTTCTTCAGGCTGAACAACCCCAACTTTCTCAGCCTGTCAGCCTCTCCCTGATTTCAGTCAGTCACTTGGGCCTCATTTTGGATGGATAAAGTAATTGTGTTATTCAAGAGCACCACGGTGAAAAAAGGGTGAAGAAAAGCACATCTGAAAATGCAGAGAGCTCTGACAGGTTGGTGGTCTGGTGTGACTGAATGATCTCTTTTTGGCTTTCCTTGCTGCTGGGAGAAAATCCTCAGGGCTAAAGGTGCACAGCTTCAAGTGAAACCATTTGTATCAGTGTCCTGGTAGCACCATAGATCACTTTCATTTAAGAACTGTCCTCACAATCCCTCCTTGTTCCTGATCAATACTTGACTCTGAAGAAAACTGAACAGAACAAATGGGCAAGATTTATTAACCCTGCTGCTATGTTAAAAGCATTCTGTCAAAGAATTTGAAAAATGCTTCTCATATTTAGTGTTCAGAGACAGAAAATCCCTTTGGAGAAAGGAAAGGTATGTAAAACACATCAGGACCTCAGTGTGGAAATCCAGACCTGGCTCACTCCATACATTACTGATGAATAGGTATTATTGCAAACTGCATGTGGTTCTTAGCAGGGAGAGCAGCTCCACAGCAGAATGAGCAAGTAATTGTCAGCACTCAAGGAGAACCACTGGTCACATCTTTAAGGGAGCTGAGAGAATGGAAGGCTTTAAGATGGTAAACCAGAAGATTAATGGAATTGGGAGAAGCTGTTGACAGAATTTCTTGAGGGGAATGAAATTGAAAAGTGATACTTGTTGGGACGTGGCCCTTGGAAATTTGCAGCAGATTCAAGCTCTACACAGATCTCCTCACTGTAATAAAAGTAGGGGTTGAACTGAAATGAGGATTTGAACCGCATGGCAAAAAGTCACTGCTGGAGAGAGGCTCCAAACAGCACGTTGAGTGCAGTGAATGAATCCCAGACCACGGGGAACACACTCTAAATGAATCCAACATGATGCACTGCACTCCAGG
Source organism: Acanthisitta chloris (assembly GCF_000695815.1). NCBI lineage: Eukaryota > Metazoa > Chordata > Aves > Passeriformes > Acanthisittidae > Acanthisitta > Acanthisitta chloris. The sequence goes on along the minus strand of NW_008690705.1, from coordinate 37,973 downwards.
GCAAGCAGCACCTCCAGCATTGCCATCAGAAAGCAAGAACCAACCCCAAAGTGCCACCTTCAGCCAAAGCAAAGGTTAGGCCAACACACAGTGCAATTAGAGGTGTCTACAGAGGAGAGAATAACACCTCTGGCCAAATTGCTTTCCAGTTGGAGTTTGCTGGACTGGTAAGAGGAGCAGCCTGAAGTCCAGGTCAGATTAATGTGCTGCTGATGGGATGGGGGAAGGAACAAGGAAATATGTCAAAGAATATAATGGGTGTGTATGCAGGTGATATTCTGGTAATTCCTCAGCAATCTTTGCACCCCCAAGGAGCAGCAACACACAAATATGAAGTGAATTCATGGCCAGGAGTTTGTAGGCAGGTCTTTTTTCTTCTAGGCCTGGCAAGGAGTTTTATTGGAAGCAGACATAGTTTCCATGCCTTTGTCAAGTCTGAATTAGACTGTTCTTCTGGAGAACATCTTTAATCAACTGGAAGCTGATCAACCCACTTCATGGGTTGGGTTTGAGTCTGGAGCGAGCTAGTAACACCAGGGGCCTGTGAGCTGGGCTCCAGTTGGAATTGTGACATTTAAAGCTCTACATGGCTTAAGCAAGGCATTTATATGCAGTTTCTGAATAAAAGGAGATGATTAGAGCTTTACCCATAAAGATCCTCCAGCTTTGGAAATGACTGACCCTACTCTGGATGGAAACACCCTCAGATGTTGAGAGGATATTGGAGTGAACAAGAACAGTACTCCCATAAAGCCATTTGGTCGAAGAGTGGTCAAGGCCTTGGGAGCACTCAAGTAACATAGACCCTTCCAAGAGCAGATCCCTCTCCTGGGACACTGATGCAATACCTCCTTGAAGCTAAAAAGCAATTTTCTAACTGAAGGGACAGCATTCACCACAGATTGTAGGAGGTCTTCCCTGGGAGGTCTAACAAATCCCTCATGGCCATGTTGAACCTACCCGGACTGTGAAAGCCAAAAGCATTTCAAGCAAAGTGAGTGCAGCAGGAGGAAAGTCAGATGAAAATGGACTTCGAAAACAATTTCACAACAGAAAGTGAATAAAGTTTGGTCATTTCTCTCTCAGGATTAGCCTGGAATTATCAGTGATTTAAGCTAAATGCAATATCAAAAGCATTTTGCTGTATTGTACAGATTTTTGTTGGGAATTTGGATTATGGAGAACACAGAAGAGGTGTAAAAGAGTCATTTTTCTTACAATGACCTACTTGGCTTCCTAAATAAAGTGACATTGGAACATTTCACACTAAATGGCATTTTCTGCCATACCCACAAGTATGTCTTTCCTCCTTATTGTATTATAATCCAGCACCTAGGAATACTCAGCCAGCTGGATCACTCACTGGGCAGACTATTCCAGTCAGTCCCCCAGAAAACAGATGTCAGGTCAAGCACTAGAAAGGCTGGTGAAGATCTCACTACCACCACAGTTAGCAGAAGAGGTTTAGAACCAAACAGAACAAAGCACATGGTTGGGGTTTTTTTTGGGGTATGTGTTTTCTGATAGGTTTTATATTTACAGCTAATCACAACTCCTCATCACTAAGTCAAAATCTGTTAATATCAACCTTACCAGCTCTTTTCTGGGAGCAGAGAGGGCTAATTCCACACAGTAAGTTGTCCAAGTGGGGGAAAGAACCCTCTTCCATCTGCTCTCCCTAGTTCCTAGAGACTGCGGTGGTTCCGCACAAGAACATCTTAATTACATGATCACCCTGTGTTTTTTTCCATGCAGCCTCCTGCTTCATTCAAAGCCTTGGATGGAAAGTACAGAGGGAATGAATCCAGGCTGTGCCTCAAAAAGGACTAGTTTTGCATGTCTTACTTCACAGGAGTTGGAAGGGGCATGAACTTGAAGCAATCAGCTATTAAAGGCTATAGAATAGGCACAATTTTAGATTGCTTGGGTGTTCTGGATCCAAGCACTTCCTAATCTTCTCAGAGCTTGACTTTACAATCTAAACAGTCTTTAAATGCTGATTTTAGATGTGCTGTAGTTATAAAAGAGGCTAGCACTGTATGAGATCGGAACTTGGAATTGTATGAAAATGACAAAGAAAAAGGCAATTATTTAGGATAATCCACATATTAAACAGTTGAAGTTAGGACTGAATGTCATACTTAGCTGTTACCTTGACACCTACAGTGGAATTTTATGAAAAGTAGACAGCCAAAGGACTTGAAACCATTGTAGGAAACAGTTCTACTTGTTTCTTCTACACTGGAGAACTCTAGTTGTTACAAACCATTGTAGGAAACAGTTCTATTTGTTTCTTCTACACTGGAGAACTCTACATGTTATTTCTACACTGTAGAACTGTTTCATCGGAGGAAACAGTTCTCCAATGATACATTAAATGGGAGGAAGATGTGTCATACCTTCACTTTCCTCCTTGGTTAAATGAGTGTATATAGAGCTTTGATCCTCATTCTCCATCTGACTTCCATGTCCAAGTGCATTTCACATGTGAGAGGACTAGAGGGAATGGTCATAAACTGAGATAGGGGACAGTCAGATTAGATGTTAGGAAAAATTTCTTCACTGTTAGGGTGTTCAGGCACTGGAATATTGCCCAGGGAGGTGGTGGAGTCACCAGCCCTAGAAGTGTTTGAGTGGTGTCTGGATCTGACACTGCAGGATATGGTTTAGGTTTAGGGGTTCCAGCAGTGACAGGTTCGTGGTTGGACTCGATGATCTTAGAGGTCTCCTCCAACCCTGCTCTTTCTATGATTCTATATCATGCACTGAAGAATGTGAAAAGACATCAGGATTTGGCTCTGTAAGATTTATGGAGGCATTTAGTCAATCACTTCTGCACCCACAGCGAGTTGGGCTTGCCCCAGCATTGCCTGCTAGCTCCAGCCAAACCAATTAGGGTGGTCACTGATAGGATGTTCAGGCACTGGAATAGGTTTCCCAGGGAGGTGGTGGAGTCACCATCCCTGGAAGTGTTTAAGAGGCATCTGGATCTGGCACTGGAGGATATGGTTTAGGATTTAGGGGTTGCAGTGGTGACAGGTTAATGGTTGAACTTGATGACCTTAGAGGTCTCTTCCAATCTTGATGATTCTATTATTCTAAGTATTTGATGTGAATATGCTACAGCAAAGCCCACAATTCCTGCCCCATTCCCCAAATGACAAAGCTCATTTTGTGCTATGCCCAGAAGGAAATAAATGAAAAAAATGTGTCCAATAATGAGCTCTTTATTTCCCAACTTTTCTTTTTCTGCAGCAAATGAATAAATGGAATGATCTGAACACCAAAGCCTCCAGTCCACCTTGCCCTAAACAAACTACGGAGTGATTGCAGAAATGAAGAGGTAATTAACTGGGAGTTAGCTCAACCAGCTGCTCTCTGGATTAGAGGCAGACTAAGCCTTTGGCAAGTTGGGTTGGTAACACCCCTCAGCAATTTTCAGCATGGCTTTTCTCAGAGCCTTGAACAGAGCCAAAACCCCCAGGAATCCACAGGTTTTTAAATGATCAACTCCACAATTTTGCCTGCCTGTCATGTTCATGCTGCAGCCTTAGAGGATCTCTTTGAATAAGGCTTACAGCATGTCTTCTGGATTTGATTAGGAGAAAATCTGGACTTCATCTTAACTCCTCCACTTTTTGCTGCCCTAGACCTGAGGAATGCAATATTGGCTTCTCCCTCAGCAACTCCCACGTTTGGAGCAAACATTATTGAGCTGCATTTCTAGCTGGAGTGTGCTATTTTCAACTGTTCTTATTCCCACCTGAACACCATGGCATCTCCAGCATTAAAAAGCTCTATGAATTCACATATATTACCATTCATGATGAATATACTTCATAACTTGCCTTAATCTTGGGAATCTACCATGCTCCTGCACTGCCTTCCACACTGCATTCATCAAACTCAATAAAGATTGAGAAAAGAAGTATTGATGGCAAATTCCCTCCCTCCAACACAGAGTCTAAAATAGAGATGATTAAGTCAAACAGCTTTGCTTGTTTAAATCTACTTCTAGAGATTCCCCAAGAGCTTTCCAGTTTGCTTAGACATGCAATGCAAAAGAATAGATTCATTTCTTTTTGTGACACACATAGAATCTAATAAAAAAGGACAAAATAAATGGATTTGGAACTCAAAATCAATTTATTGTTAGTTTCTCCCTCTTGAGTTTTTGTTTTGACTGTTTAGTAATGAATATCAATGTTCCAATAAATACTAGCAAGAGGCATTCAATCAATGTTAAACCTCCTCTCAGCAAGTCCAAGGAATGTTTTGCATGATTTCTGTGGCAATATATGTTGGTGACTGATCAGAGGTTTGAGAAGTTGTCTCATCCTCCATCCCAATGTTTTACCTACTAGGTGACAGATCTCAGTTCAACTTCCATAATCAACCCCCACATCACCACTGGTATAAATCACATGTACACAGAGAACACAGGTGAGAAAATTTCCTGCATTAAAGTTCCAGATACATTGGTTGGGAAAGATTTCCCTGCTGGCTGCTGCTAAGAACCACTGGAAGGGAGAGAAAAGGCTTGAGAGGTCATATTAGCAAAATGCAAACAGATAAAGGAAGAAAAATGGGCTCTGGTTATCATTCCTGGAAGAGTTCAGGGTTCTGTGCTGTATGAGATGGCTCAGATTCCAGGGAAACTACTGCACAGGTGTAGATTGCTCTGATAAAATGGACTTGGCACCTTCGATTTCAGCGTCCAGGGTATCAACCACTGGCTCATGCCTCAGTTGAGCTATCCAACAGGAGGTCCTGAAGTTAATCCAGGCTTTGGTACCTCACTACTCAAAACTACAAGACTATGGGCACTGAAAGAAGATCCTCACACATCTGCAGCTGAACTGAGACTGTAAATGGCTTTAATTTTATTATTCAGCTATTTTTGTGTACCTAATTCATGCTGCTTAAGGCTTGTAAGTCCTACTCACAAATCAGGAATTAACCACTAGAGATGGTGTTAACATGGAGCAGAAGAGAGACCCTCAAGGAGCTTTCTGAAGCTACAAGGATCAAAAGAAGGGGTTGACATAACCTTTTCTTCTTAGAATTGTAGAATCATCAAGGTTGGAAGAGACTTTTAGGATCATCAAGTCCAACCATTAACCTGTTACTGCTGTAACCCCTAAACCCTAAATTATATCTTCCAGCACCAGATCCTGAGACCTTTTAAACACTTCCAGGGATGGTGACTCCACCACTTCCCCAGGCAAAATATTCCAGTGTCTGGGCAACCTATTCCAATGCCTAAACTTGAAATTCTAAACTTGAAAGATGCCCAAGTTATGTTGACTTTTGACAAAGAATATTGTTCACTGACATAAATTGATCAGTTTTTCCTCAGTTGGAAGATTTAAGAGAATTAAAAATGGGATAATTCCCTTAGAAAATAGCTGGCAGTGTTTATTTACAAATATCCCATCAGGAGTCAGGCTAGTTTGCTGGTGGATTTTTAGGGTGAGCTCCAATTCCCAAACACGTCAGCAACAAAGCTAATTACTTCAATGTAATCCAAATTTCATTCCTGTGCAACTTGATTTGTTGGGATTAACTAGCCTGGAAAGTCTTTTGTGCAAATCTCAGTTTGCTTTTGGTACAAATAAATGTCTCAGAACTTCAGATTTGTCTCCAAAACTGAAAGTGAAACTCAGAGCTGAGTCCACATTATTCCCTACAATCTGTTATCCAAGTCCAGCTTCCAGGACCATGAGCTGGAAGCTCCCAAACCATTCCGATGAACTTTGGTTGACTTTTCAGCTTCCAAAAAAGCCAAGATTGTGGCAATTTTTACCTGGTTTCCAGTTTCCTAGGTACAGCTGGTTGACATTTCTCAAATAAACCAAATCATGACCACTTGGCTTTTCTCCAAACATTCATATTTTAACCCCCTCCCATCCCCATTTTTTGACCTCACTACTTTCTTTGGAAAAAAACTCAAAAAAGACCCACAATATCAAAAGGCTAATAAAGAAAGAGCTTCTCAGTTGCCTAAAAAATACATCTTTTGTTTATTTCTAGCCATTTTTTGGGGTTGGTTTTGGACAGGCACAGCAAAGTGTTTTGACTGGTTCCCTCAGATTGTTCTGTGCTTTAAATTTCCTTCCATTCACAACTGAAACATTTTGGGGCTGATTTTTCCAATGACAAAGCCAAAAATATTCCAGTTCTGGTCACCATCTCCCAGGTTTTCTGGGGCAATAAAAAAGAATTTCTCATAAAGCAAACCAGGCTGAAAAATGTTAGCACACTTGTAAATGCCTCAGGAAATCTTTAAACTCTGGTTTTTTACCCTCTGCTTCTAAGGAAAGTGTTTCTAAGTATCAGTCAGGAAGGTCATAGCATCATAGGATGTTAAGGGATTGGAATGGACATTAGAGATCATCTAGTCCCAATCCCCTACCCTGAGCAGCAACACCTCCCACCACACCAGCTTGCTCAAGGCTTTAGCCAACCGGGCTTGGAACGCTGTCGGGGTTGGGGCAGCCACAGCCTCCGTGGGCAATCTGTGCCAGTGCCTCACCACCCTCACAGGGAAAACTTCTGCCTAAGATCTAATCAAAATTTCCTTCCTTTAATTTGTTCCCATTGCCCTGTGTCCTGTCACTGCAGTTCCTATCCAAGAGTCCCTCTTCAGCTTCCCTGGAGCTCCTTCAGATCCTGGCAGGTTTCTTTGTCTCCACACAATCTTCTCTCCTATAGGCTGAACAGCCCCAACTCTCTCAGCCTGTCTTCATAGGGAAGGGACTTCATTCCAGTCCTCTTCATATCCTCTGGACTTGCTTCAATAGTTCCATGTCCTTCTGATGTTGGGGACAAGAGGTCACAACATATGATAAGATGTAGCTCAGGCAAAGATTAGCTTCCACTTCTTGAAGAGAATTTTTGACTATGTAACAGATTCTGTTGAAAATCCAAAAGGTTCAATAAATCCTTAGTCCAGCCCTGAGAGAAATAAGTTGAGTGACCACAGATGGTGGAGTGAAAGGTCCTTGTGTGGTACAGCTCCACAGTTTGAGACTTGGGGTGACTACACATTGTCAGGAACAACCTCTCCTCCCATGGAACTATTCCTCCTCTTCCTTCTTCTCTGAAGGCTGTAATCTGCACATGTCATGAGTGAGTGGCCAGACCCCCCAACATGGGACTTGATGTGTCCTTCAGGGGCCAGTTGGAATAGTTTTCAATTACTGGGTACTTGGTGGATGGTTGACACCTCAGCAAACATGTTCTCAAGCTGCTTTTAGCCAGGGACACACAGCTTAAGCTTTTCAACAGCTGCTTTATCTCTGCTTTTCACCCCTACCCCCACCTCAATTTAAGCCTAAGATGAGCCTCTACCCCCAAAGCCCATGATATCTCACTCCAAAGTCCTGTCAGAGCCACAACCAAGGCCATAAATTTCCCAGCTGGGTCACAGTACTCCCTATTCATTTACTGAAACATTATAAATATGACCAGGCTTTGAGTGAAACCTAATCCTGACATTCCCTGCATGGCAATTCCTGCAACTGATGGCAGGGTCATCTGGAATTACCATTGCCTTATCTGATTGGGAACTCATCACCTGCATTTCAACACTGAGAGCTCAGTAATGCCTCATAAAATCCAGCCCTCTGCTATTTCAGGTCTGCTTCTTTGGGATGGTGCAGGAATTCCAAGGATCACAAGGTGCCTGGTCCTGCCTATGGAGCAGCAGAGATGAGCTGAGAGTGATGCTTTCAAACATATCCAAGGGTGGAAAGGACGGGAAATGTAACCTCAAGACAGAGAATATTTGCAATTTGAAGCTTGGCAAAGCCAGAGCTCTCGAGGAGGGAGGCAAAGTGAAGCTGTTGTGAAGCAACATTGTTTTATTGGGACTAATAATTGATATCTTACTTATTTCAAATGGCCTCACCATGTCACATCTGAACATCTTCTGGTAATGCTTACATGACACCAGATGGCTTTTCTTTCTCTCGTCTTGTCCTTGAGGGAAACAGAGCCTGAATTGCAGTGGGGGTTTTTTAGCTTTGTCAGAAGAAATGTTCAGACATGGGTTTTTTAGGGCTTTACTTACATTTTACCCAGGGAGAAAAAGCAAATGCCAGAAGAAATCACACCTCAGACTTCATGCTCTGAGTACAAAACCCCACAGGGCAACCACGTTTTGAACTGTTAAACATAAATCCCCAGCTGAACACTTGAAATATTTTATACACCACCTGAGGTTCTGTGCAGGTGCAGAGCTAGATGCAGGGATCAGCAGATTGAGCTGCCACCCTTCCATCTCTCAGTGCAATGCTATCTCTGCAACCTCCAGTCCTAGATCTGAACCAGCAAGTGCCTCCAAGCTATATGCTAAATCAACACAACCCAGGAAAACTCAGCCCAAAAGAGCTTCACTTCCAGCCAACATTCCTTCCCCCCTGTGCCAGCCATTCATTCCTGTAATATTTAGTGGATTGCAAAGAGGTTTTTTTGGATTTCCTGTCAGGTTTCTGTCCTTCAGGGAGTTAATTATGACTTGGGACTCGAGGAATGGGCTCTGCTGTGGTGCCACGCTCGTGCACGTGTTGCTGCTCTGATTTATCATGGTGTCCTTGCTTCTCTCAAAGGGCTTGTTCAAGTCTCTGAAGAAAAGCAGGGAATTCACTGAGCTGGAGTGATTGACTGGGAGACAGGAGGGGTGATAACTTGGGCTGGACTGGGGGATGCCTCTTACACATCTACAGGGAGGAAAAAAAAAAGAATGGAAACCCCAGACATTTTAGTTCTCTTTAGTGCTTCCACCTCATATCCAGCTCCCAATTCAACCTCCCTGGTGGATGAGGTCCTGCTCACCAAGCAGGGAGCAGACTTGAGCCTCCACCAGCCTCGGGAACACAGATAAACCCCTGGGATTGCCCAGTCTTCCTGCATCACCTCGTGTGGGTCTCTCAAACAATTCTAACCCTGCAGGGAGTATAAGTAGTACTTCCATGTCATATCCAGCTCCCAATTCAATAACCTTTGTGGGTGAGCCACTGTCCACCAAGGAGGAGTGGAGCAGGCTGGAGCCACCACCAGCCTTGGGGACACAGATCAACCTTTGGAATTCCCCAGCCTCTCTGCATGACCTTGTGTGAGTCACTCAAAACATTCCTACCCTGCAGGGAGTAGAAGTAGGTGCACTTAAGGCTGTTTTCAATGAATTAGGTTCTCCTGGCATTCACCTCTGAGCTACTTGCCCAAGTATTTACCCAACTTCTCAGGTGGCTTTTCCAGCCATGCTGAATTCCGTTCTACTCAGTGACTGCCATGAATACAGACACTTAAGTCTCTCTGTGAGTAACTTCCCCAGCTGGAAAAAAGGGACAGTGTAGCTCTACAGTGCAGGGGTGAAAGGAAAATAAATATGCTAAAGCTTCTAAGCAGCTTAGGTATTAAGAAAATGAGATACATCTGTCGGTAAAATTTACAGATAGACCATTTGGATACAATCTGATTAGATTTATCCCCTAGTAAAAGAGGGGAATTTCTCTAAGTTCAAGAATGTTACTTCTCTCCCACTGAAGTAAACTCCCTGCCAGTTCCTAGGTTTAAGCTCCTGGGGAAACATCTCAACGAAGCAGCAATGCAGGAGCTTCATGCACTTGTTTTTTTCGCTCAGGCTCATGTCCATCCTCAGTCACTGGATCAGTTTCCCACATGCTAAGGTGGCAGCTTACTGGTGGCTCTCCATGGGGTCTCCACAATGTAGATGCCTTCAAGCCATAAGATACTGGCTGTGGGACAGGTGTGAATTCACTGCAGCATTCCCGTCTCATTTCCCAGTTTAGACTAGACCAGTGTTCTGTGGGCTATGGCTGTGGCTCTTTAGATCTGGCACAAAAAAGAAGACAGAAAACTCTTTTGCTCTGTTGGCCAACCTAAGCTGTTGTTGAAGGGCCTGGAATAAAATGTGGAATTCAATGGATGTCTGATAACTCTGGGACAGGGTTATTCCAGCCCAGAGGGGACCTTAGGGAGCCAAACTTCAGATAATATTTATTGCTGAGGTAATCTTTCAGAAAAATCAGAGAATCAGCAAGGTTGGAGGAGACCTCTAAGACCATCAAGTCCCACCATTAACCTGTCACTGTTGTAACCCCTAAACCCCAAACCATAACCTCCAGTGCCAGATCCAGATGCCTTTTAAACACTTCTAGGGATGGTGACTTCACCACCTCCCTGGGAATGTTCCAGTGCCTGAATAGCATTCCAATGCCAATATCATTATTCACAAGAGAAATGACCAATCCCCTGTGTTAGGTTTTTCTTGGGTTTAGTTCACAGTTAGACAAAGTCATGCCCTGGATTAAACGAGCACTCATCAGTTCAAATGCTGGTGAACATTTTGATCTCCCTCTTTTACTGGTGCTGGTCACATCCCTCTGGCTCACCACGGATATGCACTGTGGTGGCACTGCTGAAGCCTTGCTCCCATGAATCATAGAGTCATGGAATGGCTTAGGTTGGAAGGCACCTTAGAGATCATCTATTTCCAACCCCCTGTCATGGGCAGGGACACCTTCCACTAGCCCAGGTTGCTCTAAGCCCCATCCAACCTGGCCTGGAACACTTCCAGGGTTGGAGCAGCCACAGCTTCTCTGGGCAACCTGTGCCAGTGCCTCAACACCCTCACAGGGAAGAATTTCTTCCTAATAACTAATCTAAACCTACTCCCTTTCAATTTGCAGCTATTTCCCCTTGTTCTGCCACTCCCTTGTAAACAGTCTCTCTCCATCTTCTTGTTGGCTCCCTTCAGGTCCTGTCCATCCTCCTCACCTTCAATTTGATGTTAAACTTCATATTTGAAAAAGAAAACAGAAATCCCTCAAATACAGCACTGAGGAACCATTTCCTACCCCAATGGGTTGGTGCCTACTCCTCCATACTTTCCCTTCCACTTCTCAGCACAAACAGAGGCATCTTTGTCATCTTCTCCCCTGTGTCAGCCATACAAGGATGATGGACTGTTTCATTGCCTGGTGACAACTCACTGGGGTGATCAGTCTGTGAAACTCTTTTAACATCCATCAGCCCAGTACAGACTGAATCTGTCTGCAGCTGGGAAGGTTTTGGGGGCAAAACATGGTAGTTCTACAGAATCTGTTGACCATTTCCACACTCTGCTCTTTCCTTATGTGCAATCATTTTTATTAGCACTCACACAGCACTTCCTAAAGCATTTCTGTCAGCTGAAGGCTTTGACCTAGCTGAAAGTTGATTGTGAATATTCTTTTCAGCCCATTAACAAAGGAGATATTGTCTGTTTGGGGGGAAACAAGGTGCAATAAAGTAAGAAACTTAGCCAGGGCTACTGAGAGCTCATTGTCAACACTGAGATTAAGCTTCTAACATCCAATACCACCTCTTCTGTCATGATAGAATTCATGTGGAAATAGACCATAGCTGAAAGTGGCTTTGTAAGTGAGGCTCCTTCTTGTCTTAGACAAGCTGTGTGTCCTTGGATCATCACAGCTACAGCCAAAGCCTCTGGAGATTAAGACCCTAACAGTAGTACTAGAAGGTTTAAGTGGGCTGTGAATAATCAGCCTCAACTCCAAAAATAATACAGTTTAAAGGATTAGTCCCTAATTGCTTTCTCCTCAGACAAAAGCCAGAAGAAAACCTCTGTCTCACAGCCTCAAGCTAATTGATTAACAAGGCTAAGTTTAATTTGAAATTACTATATTTTCACAGAAATTACCTTGAAATTTCTTACCTAAAACCCTGAGATCTGGCCTGGTCTATGTCTTTTCCACTACACCATTCTGATTAATAAGAATATATGCCTATTTCTGAAACATTGTCCTGCTTTTTTTTTTCTTTATCCCATCTTAGTGACCACAAAATCTTGCATTTTGGGGAATCACAAAGTAAAATGATTATGCAGCTCCTGTCCACACTCTCCTTGAGAATCTGATTGAGCAGCTATGAGGGGCTGCTGATCTTCAGATGTAGCTGATACGCTCAGGTGGTGTGCAGCTACAGCAGAAATTGCCATTTTTCTTGAAAATTCACGATTAGAGAGGATTTGCCAGTTCATTTTCTTATGTCCCTACACTGTAGCTCATCCACAGCAAGGCCAGACACACACCACCTGCAACTGTCCTTGGGAGCATCACCTGCAGCTCTGGCTTTGCCTTAGCTTTGGCCACATCGAATTCCTTTGGAGGCGAGCAGAGAAAGCCTTTTCACAGAGAAATCCAAAGGACTCATTTGGGTTTCTCAGCACCAAAGGCTTCACTGAACTCCCACAGAGCTGAGCAGAGTGTAATGAAGGAATTTTGAGCAATGCTACATATAAAATTGGAGCAGGTGCTCTCAATAAAGAACATTCTTAACCCTGCTCGTATTTATTTCAGTTCCTCTCTGTCTGGGCATGAAGCCACTATTTCAGTTTCAACCTTTCCTGGCTTGCTGCAAAAAGGGTGAAGGATAACCTTTTTTTCCCCCCAAGAAAATGTGGAAACAGATTTTACCATCAACCCTGGAAGCAGGTTAGGTGATTTGCCAGCAATGCTTCTGAAATGAACTGCTAGGACACCTAATTAAACAAACCTCCAACATTCTTTAAGCTCCTCTCTCACAGAGTGCACAAAAGAGCAATTTTTGTCCTTTTGGAGGGTGGCATGAAGGAGGGAACTCAAACAGCATAATCCTGGTTGTGTCCCAGATAGGGATTTACTGCAGAGATGAATACCACCTGCAGAAATTCTCCCTAGATCCAGACTTTGACTGAGGTGTTGGAGAAAGCATTTAGATTTTGGTTAGGATAGGGCAAGTTCTGGATTTTTCACCTGGGATGGGGCAGCCCTGGATGTACAGACTGGGGGATGAGAGGCTGGAAATAAGTGATGTGGAAAGGGGTCTGAGGGTCCTGGTTGATGGCAAGTTGAATATGAGTCAGCAGTGTGATCTGGCAGCCAGGAGACACATTGTGTCCTGGGGGGCATCAGGCAAGGCATTGCCAACCATGTCTTGGGGTGCATCAGGCAAAGCATTGCTGGTCAAGGGAAGTGATTATCCTGCTCTGTGCTGGTGTGGCCTCAGCTTGAATATTGTGTGCAGTTTGGGGCACCACAATACAAGAAAGATATTAAGCTATTGGAGAGTGCACAAAGAGGGCAACAAAGATGGTGAAGGGCCTTGAGGGGAAGCCATAGGAGGAGTGACTGGGGCCATTTGGTCTGTTCAGCCTGGAGAAGAAGAGACTGAGGAGAGACCTCATTACTGGATACAACTCTGTCATGGAAGGAAGTGCAGTAGCAGCACTGACCTCTGCTCTCTGACAACCAGTGACAGGATCAGAGAGAATGGACTGAAGTTGTGTCAGGGGAGGTTTAGGCTGGAGATTAGAAAATGATTCTTCCCCCAGAGGGTGTTTGGGCACTGGAACAACTCCTGAGGACAGTGGTCACAGCCCAAGCCTGACAGAGCTCAAGGAGGCATTTTGATATCATTCTCAGTCACATGGTGTGATTCTCAGGGATGTCCTGTGCAGGGCCAGGAGTTGGACTAGATGATCCTCAAGGGTCCCTTCCAACTCTGATTATTCTGTGATTCTATAATGGGAAATACCAATTATTTTTCCTGTTTAACCATGTGAGGTGCCCAGAGTCATGTCTTTAGGAATAAAAACAGTTCCTTGTCCTCTGTTTCCTCACTAAGAAAAGATTTTGCCGTGAAAGAAAACCCAACAAAGCACCAGTGCAAAGGGCCAAGTCAGCAGAGCCATATTCCCATTTCCATAACTCACGGGAGCTGCCATAGCTGCTAAACTGCTTTGGGCCACTGGACAAGTGTGAGGTGAAAAAGGAAGAGGGGGAAAAAAAGAATTAAAGCAAATAAAGGGCTGCCAGGGGAGAGGGAGACAAACAGACCATTCATAAAGCATCACTGCAGTGCTCTATGACATTTCACACTCATGGAGAGGAATCACTGGGAACACTGGGAGGAGGCTCTGTGCTAACCATGGCTTGAACTCTCCTGCTGCTTAAAAATAGAGGTCTGCCCCCAACCCACAGCCTCTCTCTTAAAGTGGACCCTGCCAAGAGATGCTCTGGGTGGGTAGCAGAGGGAAGTTAGGCTTCCTCCACATTACTGAAGTGCTCAGAGCACATTTGCACTTAAATCATGCTGCTGCTTTTATTATTTCCAACTCATGAGAGGGGAAAAAAGGGGCAAAACCCTAAAATCAAATCACTTGTATTGATCTGAGACACTGTGTATGGGCACTGAGCTTTCCCAGTGAAGTTTTCCTGCAGTTTCCACACAGATTGAGTGACTTGAAGGAAAATATTTCTTGCTTGCAATGATTCTTTGAAAGATTTCACAGGAATCTTTTCCCCTCCAGAATAGATGGGCAAATTCCCAAAGCAATACTATCAGCTGGGAAAGAGATGAATATCATCTTAGGCAAATCATTTACTAAAAGCCATGTAAAAATCTGCCAAAAGCATTGTCCTAGAAATTTGTTCAGCAGACTCCAATCACTGATGGAGCTGAGGGTAATCAAAATATTCCAAGGATTTTTTTCTGCCAAGGAAGCAGATTTTTAAACCAATTGGGTTTATGCTACTATAAAGTCAGAAATTCTTCATCTCCATATATCAAAAACTACCACTTGTAGCAGAACTAACTTACCAAGTTAACTAACTTGCTTAGCCCCCCAAAAATACATATATTGCTTAATACATTTAATAGAAGAAAGACTTAGTTCCTCCCACCTGAAAAAAAGATAATAATCTGACATAAATAGATAGGTTGAAATCCAAAGTAAGAGTACAGGCTGTGCCACTGACACTTCATTATATGTGACATATATGTCAACTTATATTTATCTCATTGCAATATATAAGCTTACAGATAATTTCAGTATCAGGATGTGAATTAAATATGAAAAGCCTTCATTTATCAGGAAAGTAGAGGGAATGTTAATTAAAGATATAGACATTTGGATAAGAATTTATTAAGTCTCAAATTGGGAGGAAAACATTATTGAAAGGAGCACAGAATTCAGTGAATTAGGGAGATTTTAGAGATAAACATCCCATTAACAACAGTGAAACACAAGAGGAACATAGATCAGTTTTAACTTGTTTTCTTTGATCAGAGAATGAATTGCCAGTTAGAAAATCTATTATATCTTTCCCTTTCATTTGCAAGTTTTCCTCCAAACTTAGTCTCAGTAAGATTAGACTTTAATAATGATATTATTAATAATGCTATTTAGCTTTATTTCATGCAAAGATTAGCTTGAAGGTCTACCCATAGATTTGACACAGGAAACACAATTTCCAGGTCTCATATATGTTGTCATTGCCTTCTCTAGAGAAAAAGAATCAAACCCACTAAATCCATACAGGAATTTAGGGCAAGAAATGAACTCCTCAAATGTCACTATCAGCTTCTCATTTTGTACATCTCAGTGGCTAATGATGAATTCAAAGAAGCCTAAAGTCAATACAATTCTGCCTTTTTTTGATAGCAGCTACAATTCTGTGCTTGAGGACAAGAAAATCTTTAAATTCTTCCTGAAAATTCAATATACTCCAAATTTCACAGCCTAACCGAATAAGAAATGAACTCCTCAAATGTCACTATCAGCTTCTCATTTTGTACATCTCAGTGGCTAATGATGAATTCAAAGAAGCCTAAAGTCAATACAATTCTGCCTTTTTTTGATAGCAGCTACAATTCTGTGCTTGAGGACAAGAAAATCTTTAAATTCTTCCTGAAAATTCAATATACTCCAAATTTCACAGCCTAACCGAATAGTTAAGCGGCACTCTCATTCCTG
>NW_008690705.1:17706-22139 GCF_000695815.1 Acanthisitta chloris | reverse complement strand
CTGCTAAGTGCTACAGAACTTGTCTCATTTCATGCTGGGGGCAGCCTGGTCAGCTATTTATAGCCCTGAGATGAACATTTGCTGCCATACACATGGAAACAATTGGGAATGCAAAGTGGCTCCTGCTGGGGCACAGACTGCCACACATTTGGGAATTCCCAGTTTTGCCTTCACCTGGAATTGGAAAAAAATGGGGATCACACTTTAGGCTAAACATCTCCACTGAGGGTTTCAATTGGAGCTGATAAGATACTGAGTTAAACAGCAAAGGCACAGGCAAAAAACCTAATTGAGTTTAATTGTTGTGCAATGGTTTAATCAATGTGGTTGGTAATTAAGTGCAAATTATGCACATAATATATTGCAGATGTGAAGCCTTACTTAGGAAACATAAGGGTTATTATAGGATGGAGGAGAGGGTGGAGGGAGAGGGAAGAAATTTGTTGCTCAAGTTGCAGTGGAGACTTTGGTTACTCAAGTGTGAAGTTATAGGTCTCTATATGTAAGACTTGTTTTAACATTAGAGCTTGTCCTATCAAGGACCTTCTTTTGTTGGGCTTTAAACCAGCAGCAAATGTAGAAAACTCAAGCTTTCAAATAAGGGATGTTGGGGAGATTTGTGCTGGTTATTAGTTCCCTCAGAACTTGAGTAATACTGTAAACACAATAAACTCCAGTTGAGTCATTCCATTGTAACCCACTGCTTTTATATCTTCCCACAGAACTTTCTTTTCCAAAGGAAAATTTCCTTCTTGGCTACAATTTCTTATGTTTAGTCTGAACTTAGAGGTGACTTTGGTTTCTTTCAAAGCTGAAATACAATTAGGTTGGCTACTCTAATGTTTTAGACACGAGGAAGGTTGTTGGAACGAGCTACTTTCCTCTGTATGTGTGTTGGCATCATATAAATAAAGAAATCATAAATAAATCATATAAATTTCCACCCAAACCATTCTATGAAATAAATAAATAGCATTTTGAAACAGGTTTTATGAACTTTTTCTGTTTGAATTCAGTCTGGAAGAAGTAAAACACTTTATGGCAATTGGATATGTTACAGGGAGGAAAAGGTTTTTAGAAGGTCTGAAGAAATGTGATTAAAATCAAAATATTTCAGGAATCAGTTTGCAACTGCATCAAACACCTCTGAAGAGATGCCCAGAAATGTGTGAGGGTGCATAGAGCTCACTCACTTTGAATCAGTCACCTTTTCAGCATATGTGAATGCAGAGTGATCGATTTTATAGGTAAGGGAAGGACTCTGAGGAGCACTAAGGTTGTGGGAGAAAAAAATAATCCTTATACCAAAAAAAGGACTGATTTTCAATTTATTTGAAGAAAAAATCAGGTCTCTTTCTTTAATCTCTAGTTAATCACCTCAAGTTTGTCACCAACTACACATCCACGGTGAAGCTTGAAAAATCCCATTTTACAGGTGAGGAAACTGAGGCACAGAAGGGGAAAAAAGGGTTGATTATGGTTCCTCAGGAAGTTATGATGTGTCAGTCTGACTCACCAGACTTCAACCATGTGTTTAACGTCAACACTTACATTGCCTGCGCTTTTTTACCTGAACTAAGCCAACCAAGCAGCAAACACATTTGATTCTATCATTGGGCAGACATGTGATTTCAAGCCTTCTGTCAAGCTCTATAAGACTTTGTAGCTGGAATATGAGGTGTGAATAAAAAGAACTGTTAAAACAATTGGGGTCAGACCCTGCCCATTGGATACAAGAACTCCTGTGGACGTTAATGGGATTATTTGCATGAATAAAGAGGACAAGGATACCCCATGGCTCCCTCATTTATTTCCAGCAAATGCAAACCTGGTGTCAGATGAGTAGAAGCAAATGAAAATAAAGTGGTTGGAGTGTGGTAGTTCTCCAGTGAGTTTTGCAAGCAACAGAAAAGTCCTGAATTTCCACAGAAATTTACTGACAAAACCCCCAAACCTAATATTTTTCCAATTTTTAACAGTTCTTCAATTCCTTTTGGCTTCTGAAAATTGAAGCTTCTTCGGCTATATCCATATTTTACTCTCTTTTGGTTTCCAACCACTTCTTCATTTAACTAAATCATCTTAGCAGAAATACAAATTTTAGCCAAAAAATTCAGTGAGAAAAAGGCCCTTTTTTTTCAAAAGAAACCCTGGAAGGCAGCACCACTCCTGATAATAATTGGAATATCAGACAAAGCTTCAAGATGAAGTTGTTACAGCCCAGCCCAGGTAGGGCTGTGTGGATACCATCAGCAATCTGCCGCAGCCTGGGTCACTGGGAATGGTATCCCCATGCCCTCCTCACTCTATAGGACAATCAGGTCCATATGTTGTGTTCATTCCCGAGCTGGTTGTGACTGGAAGAAGGTCAGCAATGCAGAATTATGGGGAGGGAAGTGGAAAAGCAAGAAGAGGTTTCCAAAGGCCAAAAACTCAAAGCTTTCATTTTCTATTCAATTCATCTTTTTGCCTCTGCAAAGGGCACAGAGGTTGAGAAATTAGGATGGAGGGGTTTAATTTTATTAATGACAGGCTTTGTGGTTGCTAAGGGAACTTGACCCAACCAGGGGGGAAAAAATAGCCCAGCACAGTATTATCAGGATTAATCTGCTACTTGAACTAGTTGGATCTTTCTCCATTGGCCTCACGAGTCCTTCCTGCTCTGTCTCTAGCTCCACCACCACCTTGTTGACATGAGCCTAGTGCTTAATCCTTGGAAGGAAACCTAACCCTTGGCCTCAGAGAGATGTCCCTGAGAGAGGGGAAGCAGAGTGCAGTCGTGCAGGAGGTGAACCCCAGCGGAGCCCCCATTCCAACCTCCAGGCAGTCGCTGCCATCAGACAATAAAGCAGCGAGTGAGAGCGAGAGCCTAATTTAACAGGGGCTTGATTACACCCTGATAGGCTCCTGCTGCTTGATTCCACCAGACCCCTTTGGAGTATTAGCATTTATTACACCCCAGATTCCAAGGCCCAGGGATTTGCTTCTGTAGGGCAGTTTGGCTGAGCAATGAAACATAATGTTTCTTTTATTGCTCAATAAACACTGTTCTCTCTTTCACTGCTTCTCCAGCTTGGCTTTTTCAAGCCTGTTAAGCCTCTAGCACAATAATCTTACAGCCCAGTCATGAGAGATCACAGCCTCTAACCCATTTTAGTTACTTCTGAGGCCTCCTAGAGGTGAGATTCATGGCTTGGTTGGTCTCTGGGACATTTGCGATCCATATCTGTATTTATTGTTTATGAAAGACTTTGGTCTCATTTGGTGAGGTTCAATGGGTTCTCCTCATGTCCCAGAAAGAGAAAAGAAGCCTAATGTTGGGCTGAAGGACACAGCTGTAGAGCATCTGGTAGTTTGTTTAATGTATATCCACGTGTTCCATGTATATCCACATGTAGGTTTGCATCCCATGATTTAACACACCTGCTCTGGCCCGGGAAAAGTGTTGACAAGCAACCTACAGGCATCTTACACACTTCTCTGCCAACAATCCTAAGTCTTTTCCTGTGCCATTCCCACCTCCAAGCTGTTCCCAGCTTGGAGTTCTCCTCTGAGGACATTGGTGTCAGTAGCCTATTAATTGATAGTGTTATGAAGTGTTGGGTTGTCCCATCAGAGTCAAGAACAAGATTTTCCAGTGTTGATTTCCCTTCTGCATTAGTTAATATTTGGAAACTCAGTCCATCAACACACCACTGGCCTCTCATCACCTAGTATAGCTCCTAATGTGCCAGCCCATTATCCCTCCCACTGTAAGGGGATACAGTGGGCACAAACACACCTCCTTGCAATAATATTGAGGACAGGCAGCATTTACAGCAGCAAAATGGAACTGTTTCAGACACTGGTTGTGTAGGGCAACTGATGAAGGATATAAATAAACCACTAGAGAAGCTGGGAGGGCATGACAAAGCAGACAAAGCTGATAGTGATTTCTAGAACCTTTTAGTTCAAGTGGTTTCTAGAATATATTACAGGCTGCATAGCTTACAATTCTGGGTTTAAACCAACCAAGTGGGTCTGTCTCTGAAATTTTCCTTGAAACAACCTCTGGTTTTCCCTTCACACTGGACCATTCTAATTCGCTGTTTCCCTCTTTATTTATGTCTTCTTAAATAATTATGCTTGATGATTCTTTTCCACGTATTAGTATATCACTTTAACCGTCCTCATAGGTCAATGCCGAACATGACTACAGGTAGCTGTAATAATCCTTTCTCTTTTCTCTGAAATTTTCCTTGAAACAACCTCTGGTTTTCCCTTCACACTGGACCATTCTAATTCGCTGTTTCCCTCTTTATTTATGTCTTCTTAAATAATTATGCTTGATGATTCTTTTCCACGTATTAGTATATCACTTTAACCGTCCTCATAGGTCAATGCCGAACATGACTACAGGTAGCTGTAATAATCCTTTCTCTTTTTCCATGCAG
>NW_008690705.1:6109-17679 GCF_000695815.1 Acanthisitta chloris | reverse complement strand
CAGGAATCTTATCCACATAATTATGCTTTATGATGCTGTTTCCCTCTTGGGCTAAGTGATAGGGATTTGTTTTAATTAAACACCAAAAGTAGAATCATAGAACTTTAGGGGTTGGAATGGATCTTAGAGATCATTTAGTCCTAACCCCCTGCCCTGGGCAGTGACTTATTGTGCCATTTTCAATGAAGGTCATCGCAATTTTCATCCCTGTCATGATGTTGGAAGATTTTCTATCCCAGGGATCATCAGGAAATTGAATTTCTTTCTAAATGCACATACAAATATACTTACCTAAAACTCTCCTGATATGTTTAGCTACTTCAAATTATTTCCATGCTTTTCTCTATTAAAAGAAGCTGGGGGAGAAAAGTACCCAATCAATATTAGTCTAATTCAGGAAGAAGAGAGAAGATTTAAGTTGCCAGGAACATATTTTCTGACAGATGGAAATGGTATTAATAAAACATTTTTTATTAAGTAATAAGGAAATGATAGTTATTGTAGCAGCAGGTTCTCGGCTCAATTCTAAGATGATTTAGTTCTGCACTGGAGATTTTGTCTTCAAACTGTGCATGTGGCCTCACCCCTTTGCTTGCTAAATATTCCTATGCCTCTTTAGGGGTTGTTTTTTCTCATTTAATCCTCTTCATCATTAGGAATAATGGTTTGAATGTCTCTATAGATCTGATGGAAACCCACAGAGGTCACCTGGAAGACATGTATTGAATGCTCTGGGTTTGAGTGAGCCCAAATTACCCTCAAGTTCTTCTTAGTCCAAGTCCCCCATACTTTTAGACCTAAATGTGACCTCCTGGACCCAAGAGCAGCAGCATCTCAAACTCTCCTGCTCAGAGCTCTCAACCTTCACAGACTCACACATCTCAAACACTTTGCCCTGCCAGCAAAGGTCACCTGGAAGATGTGTATTGACTTCTCTGGGTTTGAGTGAGCCCAAATTATCCTCAAGTTCTTCTTTTAGTGTATAGACAAGTGTAAGAACTTTAGTCCAGGCCCCAACCACTTTTAGACCTAAATGTGACCTCCTGGACCCAAGACCAGCAGCATCATAAACTCTCCTGCTCAGAGCTCTTCCACCTTCATCTCTTAAATGTTTTGTCCTGCCAGCAAAGGGTTACTAAATCCCCATTTTGCCAGCAGACCCTTTGAATCTTGGCCTGAGAGGGAGCTCAAATATTTCCTCAATGGAGAGTTAGTGGAATTTTCGAGAGATCTGGGCTGAAAGCGAAGTCTTCAGAGAGTCTCAGAAGAAAGCTCCTTTGAAATGGCTTGCCTGGTGTTATGATAAGCAGTTTGATAAGCCCACCCAGGGCAAAGTTATTAGGAATTTCCATCATATGGATCCCATTAGCCTAAAGGTTTGCTTTGAAAGTAAACTTCTCAGTACATGACTACCACTAAGTCCAAGCACTTCAGCTTGGAGGATTGTGTTTTTCCAAATGCATTGAGGGTTATCCAATCAATTAGCTGAATTCCCTGTGTAATTGGGCTTTAAATGAATCACCTGGTACTAATGAGGCTGCTTCCCCATTAAAAATACTAGCACTGCTTTGAAGGGAAACACTTGAAAATCTATGGGAAAAAAAGTATCATTCAGTATATAGTTAATTTTTGGCACTCACTGCCTTGGGATATAACCAAAGCAGGTAGATTTGAAAGATTAGGCAGAAGGATTTAGGTCATATGGAAGTCAAAATAGCACTGAAGATATTTTGAATTCATTATTACAAGCCCATCTGAAATCATTACTGAAATCAAAGCCACCTTAGTTAGGTGAGAATAAAAATAGAGGCTAGAAATAAGGTTGGAGCCTATTCCTCATTGGCAGGAAGGAGCACAGGACAGATAGAAGAGGAGGAAGGAACTGAGGCTGCTGAGGCTGAGTGGGGGTTGGGACTAGATGATCTCTACGGTCCATTCCAACCCCTTAACGTACTATGAAACCAGTACTGGTTACACAGAAATTCAGCTTAGAGCTTGGAAGACAACCCAGTTATTTTAATCCTCTCTCCTGCTGCACTCTGTTGCACATTGGAAGGGTTTAATGCACAAGCTTTTGCCATGAAATCATTTATCTCAGTGTTCTATTATTGCACAATTTAGAAATATTAGAGCCCTTCTAGAAGCATCAAGGCTTCCAGATTAAATGGGTGATTTGTCGGTTCTAGTCAGGCAGCATAGAGCTAGCAGTGGTTTAGTGAAGGATTTATCATTAACTTATATTGTGTTTCTAAATGAATTCAGTTGAGCAAGAAAAGAAAGAGGGGAAAAAAAAGCAATTAAGGCCATGCTCTACCCAGTGGATTCCACAGGCAGGAGGCTGCAGTGAATTATCTGGAAAATACTTCTCCCAACCACAACTTGATTGAAACAATTTACTGCATGTGAGTGAGCACTGAACAACAGAGATTTGGCAGACTGCTGGGGGAGCACCATCAGCTCTCCTTTCTTCCACCTGGCACACACTTGGTCCTCCTGTTGGGAAATGATCAACACCTTAGAATCATAGAATCATCAATGTTGGATGAGAACTTTAAGATTATCAAATCTAACCATTAACCTGTCACTGCTGTAACCCCTAAACCATGTCCTCCAGTGCCAGATCCAGACACCACTTAAACACTTAAACACTTCTAGGCATGGTGACTCCATCAACTCCCTGGGCAATATTCCAGTGCCTGAACACCCTTCAGCCTCTGAACTCTGCTCCAAATTTCTCATATGGCCTTGGGTGGATCTTTTAATCACCTTATCCTCCACTTTCCACCCCAACAATAAACTTGGGACAATGTCCCTGCAGGTTGAACACAGAGCTCGGAACAGCAATTAAAAGGCAAAATGTGACAATGCTCATTTTTCATAGAATCATAGAATCATCAGGGTTAGAGAAGACCTTTGAGATCAGCAGCTCCAGCTGTTATCACTCTACTATAGCCCCTAAACCACGTCCTCCAGTGCCAGATCCAGGAAATGCCTCTTAAACACTTGCAGGGGTGGTGACTACCACCTCCCTGGACAATCTATTCCAATGCCTGGCCACCCTAACAGGGAAAAAAATTCCTCCTGATATCTCATCTGAATCTCCCCTGTCTCAGCTTATGGCCATAAATGACCTTGTCCTGCTCCACTTCGTCATGCTGTGATGTGATGCAACACATCAGATCCAAAGGGGCTTTCAAATCTGCTATTAAGCATATTGTTAATATTATCGCATGGGCTATTTTTGGTTCAGTCTGAGGTCAGTGCCCTTGTGTGAGCAGGGAGTTATTAGATATTCCCCTGGACAAATAAAGAGATAATTACTCAGCAAAATAAAAGAAGGAGTTTGGAAGCTGGCAAAGCAGAGCCTATTTTTGTACTAGTTCTGATGTATTTAGCTGGGATTTCTGGCATGTAAAAAGAGTCTGACTGAATGTCTCCCCAGCTGCTTTCAGTGAAGTGGAAAAAAATGAGAACCATACAAGAAGTACCTACTTTTGATCACCAAGGTGTTTTGATCTCATAAATTATGTCTGAAATGAGGCATGGACTGGAAAACATGAGCGTGTTTTCTCTCAGTCTGGGAGCTTCTTGTTTTTGAGAGAAGGAGCAGTGTTTCTCCACCTTCAGCAACTACCTTTTTTTTCCACCTCTGCTTTCTAAGAAGGAGGTTTCTCTTGCCATTTATCAGAGGTGTCATGAGTACAGGATGGAGAAGCACCACATACCTCCCTTCCTTTCTCCTCTGGGACTTCCTCAGTCTACACTCATGTTTAGCTCCAAAGAGACCTGCAAATGTTCCAGTCTATGGAGCAGGTTGACCTGCAACCTAATCTCATCCCAACTATCATAACACTGTGTTAGCC
The DNA here is from genome assembly GCF_000695815.1 of Acanthisitta chloris. Taxonomy (NCBI): domain Eukaryota; kingdom Metazoa; phylum Chordata; class Aves; order Passeriformes; family Acanthisittidae; genus Acanthisitta; species Acanthisitta chloris. Next base: position 13,816 of record NW_008690705.1, on the reverse strand, counting down.
ATGCACAGCTAATAAATCACAATAATGCTGAGTTAATGGAGCAGCTTTGACAGTGCCAGGACTACAAGGGCACACAATAAACAAAGAGTGTCTGAGCACAGAGGTACAGTAGAGCAGTGAAAAATCACCAAGTGATGCTACAAATCTTCTGCTGGTATTTCCATAGGGCCTCTGCTAGAGGTAGAGCTCAGCTCCCTCCTCTGCTCCTTCTTTTCTGGCAGACCTTAAGAGAAGGCATGAGGTTTGGTGCAGGAGCTCAACCTGGTGTAGCTGAAGAGTCAGGATGGGCTGTCTGGAAGGTATGAGAGGAGGCTGCTTAATTATCTTGCCTCAAACAGTGATTTCCTCTTCTAGCAGTAGGATTGTGGCTAATAAGGCAAATGGAATCCTAGGATGCATTAAGAACAGCATTGCCAGCAGGTCAGAGAGGCGATCCTGTCCCTCTGCTCAGCCCAAGTGAGGCCACACCTGGAGTACTGTGTCCAGTTCTGAGCTCCTCCAGTGGGACATAGACCTTCTGGAGCAGGTCCAGAGTGCTGTGTCCAGTTCTGGACTCCTTGGGACCAGAGGGACATGGAGCTCCTGCAGCAAGTCCAATGGAAGGCAACAAGGATCCTGAAGGGTCTGAAGCACCTGACTGATGAGGAAAGGCTGAGGGAGTTGGGGCTGTTCAGCCTCGAGAAGAGATGACTGAGAAGGACCTCATTAATGTATTCAAGTACATGAATGGGAAGTCCCAAGATGATGGATCAGACTCTGCTCAGTGGTGCAAACCAACAAAACAAGAGGTCAAAGAAAAACTGACACCCAGGAAGTTCCACCGGAAGACAAGGAAGAACTTTCTTGTGCAGTCACTGAGCACTGAACAGGTTGCCCAGAGAGGTCATGGATTATCCCTCACTGAAGATATCCCAGACCCATTTGGACACAATCCTGAGCCATGTACTCTGGGCTGGCCCTGCTTGAGCAGGGAGGTTGGACCAGATGACCCACTGTGATCCCTTCCAACCTAACTGATTCTGGGATTCTATGATTGCTCTCCAACAAGGCTGGGAATTCATGGCTTCATAACAAGAAACACAGTCCATCCATCCAAGACTAAGCACTGCCTTGAACATGCCACCAGCTTCAATTTAAATAGACATAACAAACAAGGAGCAAAAATCACACCAGAATGTTAAAGGGTTCAGGATGTCTTACTGAATAGCTGTGCCCAAGGAATTTTCCCTTTAACTTCTACAACCTCTGAAGCAAACACATGGCTTAGTAGAAAAGCTGCAGAGAAGCTTAGTATCTTTTTCCAAGAGAGCTTTTGGCACTGAATTGTGCATCTCTTGGATCCTGAAATAGATGTGAACATTGTTTGCTTAACCCTAGCATGTGAAAGAGTGGAATTTTCAACCTTTGTTAATGATAGTCATGCCTGAAGACTTTTGATAATTCACTTCACAATGGGGAAATAGCCCAAGTAACCTTATCTGAACCAAACAGGATCATTTGGGCTGAATAAAGCAGCTAAAAGTCTCATGAGAACAGGATTTCTTACAAGATTTCCATGATTTCCTCTTTCCAGTAGGAAAAGTGACACAAAGAGGATATCCTATCTCTGTATTTCAGCACCTCTGCTTCTCCTCTGAGCTGCAACCAAGAAGCTGCAAAGTCATGTGAATTATTTCAGTGACCTTTTGGAAAGATGAAATGTGAGTGTAGGTTTATCTGCACAACCACATAGTGACAGAGAAACATTGCTTTGATGCATAACTTTGATGCATTTCTTCTGCTCAGTCTCTTCATTTCAGTGGAGTTATTTCTCCACTTAGACATTTTTTAAGAGATGAATTAGATCTCCCTTTAGCCCCTATTCTTTAGTAATATTTTTGCTGGGAGAACCTTCTTAGCGGAGAAGAAATCTTCATTCAGCTTGAAGTCACCCAGAGAGGTGAAAGAAAGATCTTAGGTTACAAGTTGAAAGAGTAAATCACAGACTCAAAGGAACTAATCTTAAGCCCAAGTGAGTAAAGCGGTTTAGCTTTCAAACATGAACTTTTAGAGCTGCTAGAAATGTCCTTTTGCTGCAAGTCCAAGACTAAATTTAAACCAGTTCAAGAGTTAAGCTCTGTGTGACCTGATGAATAATATGGAAATACACTGTTTGTGGAGGTCTGAGATACAAGAAGAGAGAACCTGATGTTGGTAAGAATGTTCACCTCCAGACAACAACGGGATCTCATGCTTTAAATTCTGTGTGTTCAGGGAAAAAAAAAAAACAACAGAGCAAAAAAAGGGCCCTGATCCATGCTGATGCCTGCAGTTCTCTTATTAGTAGTGGCCCTGGCCCAGCCAGGAACATATCACAGGCAGAAATCAAAACTAACCATTGAGCAATACATTGGGGGCTGGGGGTGGAGATCTCCAGGGCAGGGTTTGCTACAAGCTAAACAGAATGGTGTGATCTGGGTCACCCACACTCCAGTGCCTACAACAAGTTTGTTCGTGGAGTTTTTCTCTATGGGACCTGTCAGTGGGACCTAAAGCTCTTGGAAATGAGATGCTTTCAGTGACTAGCTCAGTTTTTGGATCTTGCTCTTGAGAATGACTTTGACCTGTTCTAAACATGGGTATCTCTCACAGATCCTGCAAGGAGTCATCTCTCCCTGAGTTCCTGCAAGGAGTCACAATCAGTGCAATGGCTGGAAATATTTATAATCTTCTCTGGTTACGGTAAATTGGTAAATGTCTATTTTCAGCTGATTAGTAATTTTCTGTGTGTGTGTAACTCCTGGAGACTAAACCCTTGGATTGCCTCAGGATGTTTCCATGCTCCTTTAACATCTACCTCTTTCTGTGTCAAAACAGAAATATTTTGACCATCCTTCTAGGTCAAAACTGTCCTAACCCTGGCAGTGTTCAAAGCCAGATTGGCTAAAGCCTTGAGCAACCTGGTCTGGTGGGAGGCATCCCTGCCTGAGGACAAGGGTTGGGACTAGATGATCTCTAAGATCCATTACAACCCCCCTATGATTCTACAACATACAAATCAACTTTTGAACCTTTGTGGATGCCTTATTTTTCTGCATATTAACTTCAGCTCCATACATGAGCTCTGCCTCCACCCAGAGACAATCAAGGTTCGGCCTGAACCCCAAGTAGTAAATCCCAAAGGTTTCAACCCCTGTGGCATTCCATCTTCCAGTGCCTCCTCTCATCCATCCACTGCTTGAGCACCTGGTGAGTTCATTGCCCATTTTATGAGCTATTGAGGGGAGTGAATATGTGACTTAACTGTAATTGAGGTTTAACTGCTGGCAAAATATCTTGTTTCTATTTGGGTACTGAGTTTATTGGTTTCTCCAATTTTTATCAGTTTTCTTCAGGTGCCTACAACACAGAGCGCTGGTGAGTAAGAAATGGGAGAGGACACTGAATTAGGAACCATAAAAGGGAGGAAATATAAATTAGTGATATTCTCTTCTTCCAGAAATAAATATTTATGACTCCACCAATAGGTTCTCCTGCTTCAGCCTTGTTCAAACACTGTCTGCAGCAGAAGGAATGTTGACTTTAAGCAATGTGCCCTCAGAGTCCTGGAATGGGAGTTAGTACAGCTCAGCTACTCACAGATTTAAGACTCTTTGATGCTTGAAATCCATGTTCAGGTGCTTTCCAGGCCACTGGGAAACTCCTTTATGCATTTCCATGGTATGTCCTGAACCTTTGCAATTAGTATCTCCTTTTAGTATCTTCTTTTAGTATCTCCTTTTTGTATCTACTCTTAGTATCTCCTGTTTGCAAATTTATCCTTTGTAGTTTTGCCATTGAAAATTCATCTGAGCTATTAAATGAATGTCTAAAAGTCACTCAGATTCCTAAACTCCTGCTCCCTCAACATATATCTTTCTTTAGGAGATCCCATCCCTTCAGGCTGCCCCTCTGTCCTGATGATGCTTCAAACCAGAGTGAAATCAGGACTCTCCTTCTGTTGACACTGGGATTTTGGCTGTGAAGGAGGATGTTTTCTCTGCAGGAGCTGGAGTTTCCAAAGGCAGGGAGTTGAGTTTGTTTAGCCCCAAGCATTTCAAAGCCTGCACTGTCCTGTGGCTCCACATCATACAGCAGCTCTATCACCTGACAAAAGTGTGGAGGAAAACCCTCCTGGGATGCTACAACCTTCTGCAGGAGTGGCCAACAATCTCAGCCTCCCAATGCTCTCCTGCCAGACCATGGAGAGCTAACATGCTGAAATATGTTCTTTCTTGGCAAAGCTAAATTCTATGGGAGAAAGGAAGTTGGCAGAACACTATATGAGACTGAAATCCTCTGATTTTTGTCAGAAATGACACCAACACAAAGCCTATAAGCCAAGGGTGCTCCAAAAGCTTGTCTGCTGCCACTTCTACCCTCACCAATGTCACGGAGAGAGTTTCCTTAGGTTTTCTCCAGGACATTCTGTATTCTGACGTTCTCCAGGGTCTTGCCTCAGTTGCTGTGTCTTGGGTTCTTATGTTTCTAAGGGATGATGCAGTTCTGGTGCCTCGAACCTTAGAAGGACATGGAACTGTTGGAGCAAGTCCCAGAGCATGTGTCTTTTTCCCTATATGTTCTCTGAAGGGAGAGGTTTTGCATGTCTTCTTTTGCTTTGCTTTTATCCAGACTAAATGGTACCAAGAAGGGGAGAAGCTTCAAAGCCCTTTGGAGAACATGATCAATCCCAAAACGTCACTAGGGCAGAAGGTGCTGGAATTAACTGTTTTTACTCTGAGCCCAAAAATTGCTGTTGGGCATTTAATATTAGGTGTTTTCTGTATATGGAAAATGTTTCTGATATTTCTTTCCCACCAACAAATTCTTACAGCACAGTTTTATTTGGAATGTGGCAATGACAGGAAAAAATATCAGTTTCAACTGGTGCCTCTGGCAGAGTTGCCTCGTACAGGACTCACATCAACATCAGACCTCCACCAGAACACTTGAGTTAGGGACTAGAACAACATGTTGTATGTCTTTCTTTTCTTACCACAGGCAAACCAACAACTCCAGGAGAAACCAAACCTGGTTCTGGTGTGGCTCATGGTAGACTCCAATGTCATTCTGCTTCCTCCTTTATTCTGGATTGCAAAGCCTAATTTGGCCTATTAATTTTGGCTGGAGTACTGCATACAGTTCTGGTGTCCCAACATCAGAAGGACATGCAACTGCTGGAGCAAGTCCAGAGGAGACCATGAATCTGATCAGATGACTGGATCACCTTCCATATGAGACAGTTGGGGCTGTTCAGTCGCTGGAGGAGAAGGTTGTGTGGAGACTTCAGAGCAACGTGCCAGGATTTGAAGGGGCTCCAGGTAGGCTGCAGAGGGACTCTTGGGTACAAACTGCAGGGACAGGACAAGGAGTAATGGGGAGAAATTGCAAGAAGGAAATTTAGATTAGATATAAGGAAGACGTTTTCCCTGTGCGGGTGATGAGACACTGGCACAGGTTGCCCAGGGAGGCTGTGGCTGCCCCAGCCCTGGCAGTATTCAAAGCCAGGTTGGCTGAAGCCTTGAGCACCCTGGGGTGGTGGGGGGGGTCCCTGCCCAGGGCAGGGGTTGGGGTTTAATGATCTGTGAAGTCCATTCCAACCCCTAAAATTCTCTGATTCTCTGAGTCTATACTGTGTGTTGTGAGTGAGTTATTGACCAAGGACAAGTGTGACTCTCCTGAGGTCGTTTCAGTGCATGAGGCTACATTCTTTCTTGCAGAGCTGCTGAAAGTAAACAACATGATTATAGATTTTGGTCATGCCCTGGCATCAGTAAGTACAGTTTCTGTGTTTGCCATATGCTCCCATTGAACTGGAACAGCACTGCATACGCAGGGAAATGGCTTAAAGAGCCAATTCAGCCTCAGAACTCACTGTCAAAATGATGATGTCCACAATTCACTCTGCTAACCACAGGAGTGTTTGTGTTTGTCAAGTGAAATAATGTGCAATTTGGGCTATCATTTAGGAAAGAGGGTTTTTTAAGCCTTTTTTTCCTTGCTTTTGCTTTTTTTTCCCCTTGTGTCCCACCACAGGCTTGGAGGCTGCAGCATGGGATTAGTGCATAGCATCCTGAAGATCCCTGGGACAACAGCGACTCGATGTGAGATAGGAGACACAGGAAACATGCAAGACTTGAAACTAGGATTGCAGAAAGCAATTTGCTAAGCCAAATCAAGAGAAGAGGGGAAACTGACACCCCACAAGACATGGCCAATTGTTGCCACCAGCTGGGAGGCCTGAAATTCCACCCTCACTTTGTGGATCCCTAAGCTTCTACTTTCTATTTATAGATCTCACTTCTTCTGGGCACCAAAAGTTGGATTTGGCAAGCGCAGCTATTCCCTGCAGGAGTATGGGTGAGGTTTGCTGCAGAGCAAATAAACCCAATTGTTGGAAACCTGGGTTTGCAATTACTCTGAGTTTCAATAATCTGAAGGCAAAATAGACTCCTTAGAAAAGCCCTCATGCTTTGAAACAGATTTGGTTTGCTCTCTCAAATGATTAGTGGATTCAAATGGAATATTGAAACAGTTTTGGTAAGCAAAACCTTTCAAAAGAAATTATGGAAATATGGAAAGAAAGAAAGGATAGAAGTTTCAAGGTCTTGAGCTTGGGACAATGGTTTTGTGGGTTAAAGACCATTTCTGTTCAAAATAAGTAGCTCTAAAAATGACAGCCAGGTACATGAATCAGTTCAGCTGCACTGAACAGGCCAAACCAGGTTTCCAATCAATCATTTAAGAGACTATTCCATGGCCTGAGAGTTCTTTGCTTGGCAAAGGAGTAAGTATAAATAGTAAGAACCTTTTTCTTTGGGGTCTTTTGTGGCCTGGATGAGCTCATAACTATTGTCCCAGCAAATTGTGGGACTGTCCTTGAATAAGAAAAACAGATTTTGCAGGTGTTTAATGTGCCTTGATTTCCTTAAGAGTAAGAAACGCAGAGTGGCATTGAAAAATAAATGAAAGATCCCAGGTAAAACTGAGCCAAGGAGGTCTCCTAAGTCAGGAATAACCCTTTAAATCTAAAGCAGTCATTCAAGGGGAGGAACTAATTTTAATCATCTCTTTGCTATTTATATTTCAAATGACATCTGCAGAGCATGTCAGCACAGCTTCCACCTTGGACAACCAACCCCAGGTGATTTTCCATGGAGAAAGAAATCAATTCAGGTGTAAAAATCAGATCCAGAAAAAAAACCTAAGTAATGAAAACCAGATGCAGAAAAAGCCTGCTAAGGAATGAGAAAAAACCTAAGTAATTATTTAGGTCTTTGAGGCACAGTGCAAAGAGAGCTTCAATAGGACGGAGCCACAGCCTTTCTCCTCCACCTTGGACTAGTGCTCCATCTGGCATTTCACCCTTTGAAGCAAACAGCGAGGGGCTTGTTTGGAGGAAGGTGCAAGGAAGGTAGGGAGATGTCAATGACATCTGCAGAGCATGTCAGCACAGCTTCCACCTTGGACAACCAACCCCAGGTGATTTTCCATGGAGAAAGAAATCAATTCAGGTGTAAAAATCAGATCCAGAAAAAAAACCTAAGTAATTATTTAGGTCTTTGAGGCACAGTGCAAAAGAGGTTCAATAGGACTAAGAACCACAGCCTTTCTCCTCCACCTCGGACTAGAGCTCCATCTGGCATTTCACCCTCGGAGGAAAACAGTGAGGGGCTTGTTCCAAGGAAG
>NW_008690705.1:5493-6066 GCF_000695815.1 Acanthisitta chloris | reverse complement strand
CCCTTGAAATATTCCTTCCCTGCATGCCCACTTGAAGGCCCCTTTATGCTAAGGAAACTTAGTGTAAATAGGAATCAGGCTCAAAGAGGCTGGAAAGTCAGAGCACAAGAGTTCAAACCTTTGCAGTTCCAACTCTTGCAGATCAGAGCAGCTTAAACCTCCAGCCAGGTTTCACCTCACTGTACAAACTGTGCTCATTAGCTCTGGCTGATGAACTCTGCTAATTATCTTATGCTTGGGGCTGCCATGGGTAGCAAGAACACCAGGGCTATGTTTTTGGAGAGGAGGAGGGGCTGTCTCTTACTTCTCTTCAATTTCTTGCAAAGAAAAAAGCTTTTCTTTCCTATTTTTTTTAACCTTCAAGTGTTACTTGTAAATGGAGGCCAGAATTTAATTTCAGATAGTGTTACTCCACCTTGTGCAAGTGATTTCTCTTGACACTGCACTGCCTACCCCTGCACAAAAAGCCCTTTATGACTTCCATGCCAAAGAGCCTGAAGTATTTTTTGCCTCTCCAAAAATGACATTTCATTCCCCCCCTCCTTTTTTTTTATCACCTGAACACTGGCCTTA
>NW_008690705.1:0-5453 GCF_000695815.1 Acanthisitta chloris | reverse complement strand
GGAAAGGCATTCAGCATCTGCTTATAGCCCCAAACTGAAGCACCAGTGTGCCTAAAAAAGCTTGTATTTAAAGGCATTGCAGCTGCATCAGCTCATATTTCATCCAGCCACCAATTTCCTTTTCCCCCTGACAAACAGGCCTCAGAAAGAAGCCAGGCCAGAAATTCTCCACGTTAGCGAAACATTTCCTCTTTCCCCTTCTCCCTTCCATTAACATTATTACTCTGCTCCTGGGAAAAGATGACTTTTCCAATCCAGGCAGCAAATTTCTCTTTCTTTCTCTCTGTTTTCTCCTCCAGGCTAGAGGTAAGGGAAGAACTGGAGTGGTGATAACAGGAGTAGAAGAAATATTGGAATGAAAGGAAATTGAGTGTTTCATCAGGAAGAAGACCTTAAAATCTGTCTCTTTTTGCATGTGAATGCAGAGGGATAGCAACTCCTCCCTCTTCCCTCCACTGGCTGTGGGATACAAAGAGAGAGAAAAACACAATGTGGGTGATGACACTGAGGTTCAGGTGCTCAAACCTAGTGTTGGTGACAGCAATCACCAAGGCTCAGGTGCTTCCCCTGGGATCAAGATCTGCTTAAAGCCCATTTGGCTGAATCAGGGGTTAAACTCAGCCCAGACCTGACTGCAGCCAAATCTACTTACACCTCTGCAGACAAATCTATTCACAGCTATTTAATGATCAATATTTGCAGTTCTCAGGATACTCTCCTTTGTTTCTAACTGTCCAGCAACCCTCATGGTCTGGACAGTCCCACTTCTGTATGTCCCATGCCCACTGAACCTCTCCATCCTCCCACCTTGCAAGATCAACCCTTTAACTCATGTGTCTTTTCTGCCTGACATATATCAGTACCACAACAAATACATTCAACATACACAAGGCCAAACCCAGCTATGATACAAAAATGAGTGATTACCCTTGGTACTAGAAGAGTTACATTCATATCAAGTCTGACTTCACCATGTGCATGATCCCTTCAGCCTGCTTTTATTTTGCTTCTCCTTCAAGAACTGGAAGGCAAAATCCCAGTGGGCAGAAAACACCTCACTGAAATTAGTGGCAAAGGACAATCAGACCATAATTCCTCATCACAGAGCAAGTGTGGCCTGACTGAACCATAGACTTGCTGTTCTGGCCAGAAAAGAGGTGAACCAGCAGCATCTGCTCCCTGAAAATACCCTCCAGCACTAATTTATAGTCCCTTTACCTTATTCTAAGGGAGCCAAGGCAGGAAGTCTAGTCTTGAAGCAGCTAAGTTCTAATACAGAATTGTTTCTTCTTTAGCATTGAGCTTAACCCTAAATAATTTGGGTTTATTGTGTTGGGTTTTTGCAGAAGTCAACCCCAAAAGGAGGTAGCTTTGATGAAAATGATAAAGGGAGTAATTTTCCAGCGAAGAATAGGTCTGACAGAAGATTTCCTGCAGGTACTAGCTGTTTAATCATATACTAGTGGCTGAAATCAGGTATATTGTGTCAAGCAGATTTTATGCAGTGTTTCAGCACTTCTTGGCAATGAGTATAAAACATGACTTCAGAAATGGGTCAGAAACCATCATTGAAGAGTCCAGGAATAGCTGATTTCAGGAGATCATAGAATCAGAATTTTAGGGGTTGGAATGGACCTTACAGATCATCTAGTCCCAACCCCAAACAGATCAGATCCGACAGAGCAAATTTCCTTTCTGTTGTTCTATTCCACTTGGTAACTTTTCTCTAGAAAACCTCCTGCAGAAATTTCCCTTTACAGCAAGAAAGGCAACATCAAGCTAACCCCCTAACCCTTTCCCTCTAGGATAGCTGGGAAGGGGCAGTTTCTTTAACCACTCTTTATTCCCTTTATTTTAATACTTCCTGATTTCTTCCTTGCTTTTCTGCTGCCTTCCCCCCTGAGCTGGGCACTTTGTTTCGACACACCTTCCCTTGGCAATGCTTTCAGTTGCATCAAATTGCCATTCTGGGACACTCTGTCAAAAAAGGACTTTGAAAAATTCCTAGTCACCTCCGGTCTGTACTCTAGAACACATTTTATTTCCAAATCCTAGGCTAGTTAAGGCCCAAACCATCCATGGGCATAACTCCCTCCTCTCCAAGGCATGACCTCCTCAAGGGAGCTTGGCCCCACATTACAGGGAGGCAATTTGTATCCCAGGAGTGCAATCCTGCTGGATCCAGCCTCACTTTAAAGCTGGAGAAGGTGCTATTCAGTATTTTTGACAAGTGCAGAGTAAAGATATTGTGGCTGGGTTTGATTTAGAGCAAATTGCAATGCCATGCTGCAAAATATTTAATTATTCCTATTTTGTGGGGCTTGAGATGATGAGTTTTCTAGTTTTGAAGGTTAAATGCAGACAATCCTCCTAATAGCTTTATATCTTCAAGCAGACAATCCTAATATATCTAAGTTTTCAGAGAAATGAGACATTATCATAATAACTTCTAAAAGAAATATAAAATATTGATAAAACCAACTTTTTTCCTAACAAAATGAAGATTCCAGGACTGTTTATCAATGACAATGATCTTTTAATGGCAAAGATAAGATGAACTTCCAGCTATTTTTTTACTAGGTGTAAAAATAACTCACTAGGTGCAAAAATATAAAATGCAGAAGATTTGTAATGAGAAGCAAAGTATTAAGTGCAGATGGGCTTGTTTAGACAACACAGGTTAATTCTTTGGCTACATAATAAGTACCTTTTGATGATTGATTCTGTGCAGATCCCCCTGAGTTCATTATTCCTCCTTAAATTTACACTGGAACAACTCTGACAACAATATTGAACCATGTGTTAATTGATTTGTTATTTAGCCTTACCCAATATTATCTATTTGGACTTGTGCAAAGTGTTTGACACTGTCCCACACAACATCCTTGTCTCTCAACTGGAGAGACCTGGATTGGATGGATGGATGGATGGATGGATGGATGGATGGATAAAGAACTGGATGGATGGTTCCATACAGTTGTGGTCAATTGGAGGCCAGTGAGGAGTGGTGTCCCTCAGGGGTCAGTGCTGGAGCTGACACTGTTCAGCACCTTTGTGGGTGACATGGACAGTGAGATCAGAGCTCCCTCAGTAAGTTCATGGACGACACCAAGCTGTGTGGGGCAGTCATAGCTTGGCTGATGCCAACCTCATGATGTTCAACAAAATGAAGTGCAAAGTCCTATATCTGGGCAATGGCAATCCCAGACACATCTACAGGTTGGGTGGGGAAGTCATTGAGACCAGCACTGAAGCACTGAGTAGAAAGACTTGAGCATGATGGTGGATAAGAAACTCACCATGAGCTGCAGTGTGAGCTCACAGTCCAGAAGCTAACTGAGTGCTGGGCTGCATCCAAAAGAGAGGGGGGAGCAGGTCAAGGGAGGTGGTTCTCCCCCTTTACTCTGTTCTCATGAGACCTCAGCTGGTGTACAGCACACAGTTCTGGTGTCCTCAATGTAAGAAGGACATGGAACTATTGGAGCAAGTCCAGAGGAGCCCATGAAGGTGAGAAGAGGACTGGAGCAGTGTCCCTACAAAGACAGGCTGAGGAAGTTGAGGCTGTTCTTCCTGGAGAAGAGAAGGTTGTGTGGAGACCTCAGAGCAACTTACCAGGATCTGAAGGGGCTTCAGGGAAGCTGGAAAGGGACTCTTGGTTACGAACTGCAGTGACAGGACAAGGGGTAATGGGGAGAAATTGAAAGAAGGAAATTTAGATTATATATTAGGAAGTTTTCCCTGTGAACACATGAGCACAGGTTTTCCAGGGAGGCTGTGGCTGCCCCAACCCTGTCAGTGTTCCAAGCCAGGATGGCTAAAGCCTTGAGCAACCTGTTTTGGTGGGAGGTGTCCCTGCCCAGGGCAGGGGATTGGGACTAGATGCTCTCTAATTTCCATTCCAAGCCCTAAACATTAAAAAAAAATTTGTTTCTCTGAGCTGTAAGACTCATTAAACAAATAAAACCAATATTAAAGTTCTGCCTGGAGAAGTCTGATTTCAGTTTTACTTCCCCCAATGCCCAAACCCCATCCCTAGCAATCCTCATTCCCTGCACGTGCTCCCAGCATTTTGCTTCATGCCTTTCTGCTTAGAGCAGTCTTGGTTGTGAGTTTTATTTCCTACATGTCATAGAACAAGTCTGTTTTTTAGGCCATTTCTGAATGTGACCAGTCTGGGAACATGCTGTCTGTCTGCTGGGGCTCAAGCCAAAATTGAAGTCATTGTAACTAGTATTTCCAATTTTGGGGTTAGCTGAGACATCAACTAGGATACAGAAATTGGCAGAATCATCTTTTATGGTATGAGAAGGTAAATTCTGCCTTAAAGGAATTGTTATCATGATGTTTTAATTAGGTGAGATATTTTTCAGTGCAACTTCTACCTTCCTCTGCCTTTCCTTTTTGGTCTGAAATTTATATTAGCTGTAGTTAATGAATTAATCTTGAATTAATAAATCAAAATAAAGTGGATTAATAAGTAAAAAGAATTAATCTATATTCTAAACAACTGATGCAGACAACAGTGTTGCCCTGCCCGGCAAAAATCAATCCTTCAGCCTCAAAATACCCCAAAAAATTCTGTTTGCTGTTGCATTAAGCCTCCCTGTCTTAGTTCAGCTCCTCCAAGCCTCTGAGCCACATGATTGAGAGCTGCAAAGTCCCAATGATACATTTGGCAAACAGCCTTGAGGGGGTTTTAATATTTTATTTTAATTATTTTTAGTTTCTAGCTCAGCAACTCAACTGGCCCAGGGGAACATTTAAAGTAAATTTGATAGATGGCAGGTTAGAAAAGAGAAAGACAGCAGTGTTCTTGCTCCCTGCAGTGCCAAATGCTGCTGGAGGCTGCTCTGACAACATTAAACACAGCACAGACCTGGGGAGGGCAGAGAGGGACGTGGTAGCCCATCACTGAGGTCAGTTTGGCTGATGTTGTCCAGAAGCTGGAAGGGGAGAGGACTAGGACACCTCACAGTAGCAGCTGTTCCTAAGTCCAAGTACAGTGAGTTTGCCTTTTTTTGTCCCCCTTTACCTCAGTCCTGATGTGTTTTGCAGCACAGAATCAGTTGGTAAGGTTGGAAGGGACAACAATCTGGGCCAAACACCATGCTCAAGTAGGGTCATCCCAGGGCACACAGTTCAGGATTGTGTCCTGATGGTTCTGGGATATCTCCAGTGAGGGAGAATCCATGATCTCCCTGGACATCCTGTTTAGTGCTCAGGAAAGAAATTCTTCCTTGGATTCAGCTGGAACTTCCTGGGCAGCAGGTTCTGCTGTTACCTCTTGTCTATTGGTTGGCAAAGCTGTTATTTTAAACAATATATAAATACACATAATTCATTATTAATATGATATATTGGATATCTGATATAAATATATACTATGCAATTAGAATATATCACATATAAAAAGATAGCTAATATATTTTTTTTACTATAAAGGTGGTGAGACA
>NW_008690704.1:0-14222 GCF_000695815.1 Acanthisitta chloris | reverse complement strand
TTTTTTCTGCAACTTGTAACTTTCCGGCAGAGCAGGTCTAATGTATATTTTGCATGCTGTATATGAAACATTCGGTGGTAATGTGAAAACAATACATCATAAAGACCTGCTAATTTGTGAGACTGTTGTCTGTTCATTGCTCCTTTTCATGAGCTTTCTTTTTCAACACAGTTGGAGATTTGTCAAATGAACTTGTAAGGCATTTTCTGATTGAATGTACTCAGAAGGGGGTGCGCTTGAAAGGATGCCCAAATGAACCATATTTTGGTAAGTACTGTGCATCACGTGGACAGAGAAAGTGGAAACTGTGTGTGTTTGCCAGTACTGACTTGAATGGAGCACAAATGAGAGAATACTTTAATCGAGTCCTGTAGGAGCCCATTCTAAGATCCCAGGATCCTTGTACACATTTACCTTAAGTAGATGGGCAGTCTAGCACAGATGCACATGACCAAGCTTCAAGCAGTCAAGCTTGTCTGCCACTACTAATGTCACTGCAGGCAGCTGAGCTAGACCAGTGTTATGGGCCTTATTGATTTGAGACCTTGACCTTTGTCCTCTGTTATATTTATGCTGTATATAAGCTGGCTAACATGACTCCAGAGTGAGACTTTTACAAAGTGCATTATGCCACATCTGACTGCCTAATGTAATATAGAAGCACATTACCTTGTTGAGGAATATGTTCAGTGTAGGTGGCTCAGTGCACAGCTGCAGTGTGAGCTGCAGGGTGAGCTCTGGTGGGCAGGAGCCCGAGCTGGTGTCAAGAGGCCATGAACTGACAGTCCTTTGCATAACATAGGGCACAGCAAACTGTGGCCCAGCCAGGTGACCAGACAGACTGAGATCCAGCAGGAGCCAACTACCCCCAGACTTTCCCGTGCTTAGACTGTGAGGGTATAAAAGCCCAGGGCTTCCTTTGGGGTCCCTCCAGCACGAGCTGTTAATTTGTTATTTAGTTACTGCACCAAGATTAAGTTACTTTAAGGATTAAGGTGTCTGAGATTCTGCTATGGGAAACCTGGGGTTGAGCTGGTAAAGAAATCGGGTCTGACTGTGTGAGTGTGAGCTGTGTCACTGAGAAGGGACCTCGGTGTATGGTCATTACAGAACAGTTCCTCTCCCAATTTTTCCCGGCTGAGATGTGGGCTTTCCCCATGGGCTGCCATCCTTCAGGGAAAAAAATCCAGTATGTGCTCTCTGTAGACCACCGTTCCTTCATAAAATGTCCATCTGTTCCAGTGTGAGGTTCTCTGAAGGTTACAGGGTGGGGAATGTCAGCTTGGATGCCCAGAACACCTCCTTCTCCTCCTCCTCTGACCAAGGCATCCCCCTCTGCTGTGTCTCACCCTGCATTTTTTCCCAGAGGGGGCCCACCTCTGGCTCAGCAGTGCCCTACAGTGGGTCTGCTGGAACCAGCAGTGTCTGGTATGGAAAGCCCCTAGACTCTTCCTACAAAGCTCCCACTCCCTGCTATGATCCTTGTCACATACACCCAATACACTCATGAAAGGGTCATCAACCATAAAATTAACAAGTGTAAAATGACTATTTGAAGTTGTGTAAAGGTAGATTGAATCTTGTCAGTGTTTGGCATGAGACTTTTTTCAAATCATGTTACTGGTTTTGTCATTTTTGTGCTTTCTCCAGTTGAAGCAAAGACATTTGGGTTAGGATTTTAAGCAGTGTATTTAAGCAGGGAAAGGGAGCATATGATTGTGATTAATGAATTCAAGTTCATCCAGCCAAGATAGTGTTGGGAAACATGAATACAGTAAAGTTGACCCATGAAGGTCTTGGCTTAGGTGCAAAGATGATTTTTTTTTTTTTAACAAGGAAGTGGAGGACACCCCTTGGTCTATAAAATACTCGAAAGCTAACATAACTTAGGCATTCTTGTTGTCCACTAAATTAACTGTGCATGTATTGTTACTCTTCTGACCACAGGGAGTTTGACAGCTCTGGTGTATCAGCATTCCATCACTCCACTGGCGTTGCCTTGCAAGCTCCTCATCCCAGACAGAGGTATGCTTGTTGAAGTACAGAAGAGATATACCCAGCCAAGCTCTGCTTCAGAGTGTCAGTGTTTGAAGGCAGGTGAACATGCCACAAGTCAAGATCTAAGCAAAACTGCACAGGGAAGGATGTTGTGTTTTAAAAGTGGCTCTTCAGTATTTGTGACTGTGATATTCCAGTTATAAACATATATGCATCATGGAAATCTATACAGTAATCTAGCATGTAGGAAGACAAATGTGCTTCTCAGACATGAAATTATGCCCATGTATGGTTAGGTTCAACCACAGCTCTGGGTAGCAAAAGGGCAAGTAGATAAAGAGCAGAAGGTACCCTGAGTGTGACACCGGCAGGAAGAATGAAGCAGCTTACACAGATTCAAATACTAAATAAATGATCCTGTAAAACCTTGTTAAAAAAAAATCCTGTGTTGCTTCATGGGACTATAATTCTAATTTTGGTTTTCATGAACCACTCTAAGACAACAGCAAAATGATTCTATGCTTGTCCCATAATCCAGTTGTCTCTTATTCTCTCACATGAAGTTAACCCCAGATGCATTATTGAAATGTTAAACATTCTTGTGGTTTTTGACCAAACTCTTTAAACTTTTGTTCAAGACCTTATGTTCAAACATCATTTGATTTATGCAAACACATTAGTGAAACTGTTTTAGCAGAAAAACATGCTATGTCAGATGTAACAAGAGAACTCTTTATGTGGCAAAACAATATGGGAAGTGGGCTTGTTCTTACCCTCCTCACCTAAAATGGAAAGCTTCTTCTGTTCTGACAGAGGTATGGGACTGAAACGTGTCTTGTCCTGAATAAACATAACACAGTGAAATTTTAATTTGGATTTATTTTTTAATCCAATTTGATCATATCTTTTAAGGTGATCATCTGTGATTAATCACAGGCCACAGTTGCTGGAGTATTTAAGGCATCTGGATAACTCTATAACTCCAGACGTATATTATAGCTCTCTTCCTCATTAGAATGTATTCAAAGACAGCATACATCATGCTAAAAGCAGCAGTCATTGAGATCCTTTTACATGCACTTATATAACTGAAATAACATGCTGGTGGAGTTTTCTCACTAATTTTAACAAATGATTGGGAGGCAAACATTCCACTGCTGTCTCAATGGTCCAGATGGGTTTTTTGAACTTAAGAAGAAAGGAGGATTATGTTGTCATCTTCTGATTCAAAACATAATTAATCGATTTCATCATGATAACACAAAGTCTTTGTGTCTAAATTAATGTAAATTAAATCAAATGAGATAATTAAAACTGCACCATTTAAAATATTTTGAGGTTGTAATGAGGGAATATAGCTATTAGCATTGCTTTAATGTGGCATCATGGGTGTCCCTGCAACATATGCTTATGCAGTTATGTCTTTTACTGTCAGGAAATAAAGATTGAGCATCCCTCCTGCAGTGCTGGAGGCAAAAAGCCCTGATGCAGCACAAAACCCACATAAATGGTTGTAATGATACAAGATTAATCTCATCTACTGGACAACTCTTGGCCAGAAACATGAAACATAGTTCTAAATGCTAAATTCATAGTTGACTGTGTGCTTTGATTTGTCGATTCAAGTCCAAACAAGTCATGGGCAGTGTTTTCTGTTTGCAGATCCCTTGGAGGAGATAGCAGAAACTTCTCCACAAACTGCTGCAAACTCAGCTGCGGAGCTTCTCAAACAGGGTGCAGGTCTGTTAAAACTTCTTTCTTGCAGTTGACCATCACTAAATTTTGTATCCTACAGGCTGTGAGAAGCTAAAGCTTAGATTGGACCTAAGGATGTGTAAAGGGAGCAGCTTAAATTTAGACTGGTGTGTAGATCTGTAATGGGCACTGTGAGGATATCTACCAGGTTCTTTCTGTTTTCTGCAACCAGCTTCTAAGTTCTGCAACTCTGTCTTTGCTTTCCAGTCATATGTCGCATGAGAATATGGAGTATACATAGATTTCTTCAAGCACAGCAATGAAGCAGTGACATTGCTTTCATAACTGATGAACTTACAAAGGATATTTTCAACCTGTGGTTGCAGAGGTTCATGAACTATGTCTGAGGTCTACAAAGGTCAGCTAAGGACGGTGTTCAGTAGGGTTAAGTTCTCAGCATAGGGGTCAGCAGTACCATGGGAAAATGCTTCCCATCCATCAATCCAAAAAAAAAAAATAATTAAAGAACAATGCCCTGTGTTTCCTTTGAAGCCCTTGTGCTGCATCTTGTTAGGAAATGTCCTGTGACTTTTCCATTGGGTGCTGTTTTATGGATTCTCCTGAGTACTGCAGCACCTGTTCTGGCAAGTTAACTTGTCTTGCTGCAAGATTATTGATGGGACAGCAGAACCCTGACCAGACTACCTCCAAATGATGTGGTGCTATGCATTGCTACCATCTGTATCGCTCTCAAACATAGGTATTTGCAGCAGCTGTGTAGAGACATGTTCTCATCTGCTTTCTTTGTGTGCAGCTGATCCAGAGAGAGCTAGTGAAAGCCTATCTGAAAAAGTGCAGTGGCATCCTAACTCACTGTATTGGACATTACTCTGAGTACTCCTTCATAATCTTAAGGATATCCTTAGAAGAAATGCAGCCACTCTGCAGTAGGCATGCCCAGGGGATCCTGTCCACGCTGTCGCATGGTCCCTGGTTTTCAGGCTGCAGTGAATTCTCTCCAGGATCTGTCTGTCCACTAATTAGTCCCATTACAGCCAGGGGAATATGCTACATTTGCCATGCTTCTTTGAGTTTAGCCTAACACTGGGCCAAGTATGCCCTTCTAAGAGTGTTGCCTCATTTTCCTCACCCATTTTAGAGCACTTCTGAAGGGCTAAGCTGAGCAGCTCTGGAGAGAGTGTTGCTTCTTGTTTGTGCAGCTGTCTGCTCTAAAAAAGTACCACTTTGAACATTTGGTAGCCTTACAAACCATTGAACATCTATTTTTGTAGAGAAATTTCAGAAGTTACTGATATCTCTAGAAGAGCAATAGTGCTTTTAGAAGTAAGTACATGCTAAGGTAAAGAATAAGCCTAAAAATATGTATGTCAGCAATTTTTATCAGTGTGGAAGTTGTTTTATTTGCCCTGAAGTCACTAAATACACAGAACACTATGGAATTAATGAGAAGTGAGCTTTGCAGCAACCCTCAGTTCTTTATGGGGTAAAAGCATTCTTGTCTTGCCAAACAAGTGTATGGTTTCCTTTGAACAAATTTTAAATGGTGTTTGAAACTGTAAAATGTGTTAACATATGCTGGAAATGTATATTTTTTTACTGGCTAAGGTATTTGAACTTAAAAGCAAAATATCCCCATTCTTTCCCCTTAGGAATGCCTTTGCTCCAGTAATACCTGCAAGTGTACTCTCTGGTGCTGTCTTGTATTTAATTAAATTGCAGAATCTATGGGTAATAGATAAATATAGTCATAGACTTTAAGATGAAGATACTAAAAAAAGGGAGAACAAAAGACCTATGACCTTTCAAATTCTTTCCCCTCTTTCATTACAGCATGTAACGTTTGGTACCTGAATTCAGTGGAGATGGAGTCCCTCACGGGTTACCAGGCAGTACAGAAAGCTTTGAGCCTGACACTAATGCAGGATCCTTCTCCTACCTCAACTGTTGTCCATTTCAAGGTGTCTGCGCAGGGAATCACATTGACAGATAATCAAAGAAAGTAAGCAAAAGAGGGATGGGAAGAGAATATCTGGCCCTGTCCCCAACAAGTGTTGGCCACTGTTTACTTGATGTTCCTAGTTGCATTCTGCAGTCTCTGTCTCAGAGGATAGTAGGATTATCTAAATTATGATGGCGACAGTGTAAGCTGTCTGCAGTACTGGAGAATGTATTTTTAAAGTTATGGACTTTACTCCCATGTGGCATATTTTACCTCTTGAAGGTCCCTTTGCTATGGCATTTTTCTGTTGTTATTTCCTATAAAATGGGGAAGTAGTGGCTTTGCCAATATTTGGTATTCAACCTATTCAGTGAAACAATTTATCTTCATGGTGTCTTTCACCAGTACTTCAACAGAGCTGACTTAAGCAGATGCTGTGTATCTCCAGTATTTGAAGTAGTGCTTTGGATAGCCTGTAAAAATCTATGATAAAAAGTTAATTTATATTTACTTTGTACTAAATGTTATTAGGCTACCACAAACTCTTTCCGTTTGAAAAATGACAATAACAAAGGAGGGACAACAGGAATTTATTTTAGGTTTAAAAAAAAAAGTGCCAGAATTGTTATTTTCCTGGGGTCTGCAAGTATTTAATGGAGATCAAGGACAGAAGCCTAAATTGTAATGCCTAAGAGTGTGTGTATTTTGAAATGTAATATAATCAAATTATTCACAGGTTTCAAGAAACTGTGTGTTCCACTAACATAGTATCTAAATGGCTGGTTTTTAGAAATAAATACATTTCATACTCCTCATTCTTTTTCTTAGCTTAAGAGTCAGTTTTTCTTTGGTTCAAAAACTTGATGTTACTATTTTAAGTATGGATTTATTTGGTTGGAGCAGTTCAGGTAGCTTTCAAAGTCACTCAGAGATAACAAAAAAAAATTGCTGTTACTAAATTGAGACGAATTAGTATTTTTTTTCAGATCTGTTTATTTAAAATTTTAGACATCTTAACTGTTTCTGAAATTTGTTTTATTTCTTCCTATCCAGACTCTTTTTTCGGCGACATTATTCAGTCAACACTGTTATTTTCTGTGCTTTGGATCCACAGGACAGAAAGTAAGGAAGACAAGCAGTATTTTTAATATGTTGTTTGTATTGTTGATCTCCCAAAAAAACTCTCAAAACCTAACATAAGTTTCATTTTTATTTCTCCATTCTATTTTTTTCACTGCTCTCTTAATGGACAAGATGGATGAAAGATGGCCTTTCTGCAAAGTAAGTGGACACCTATATGAGTCTCTTTTAACTGAATGTTTTAGGAATATTATTAAAGTCATGAGTTTCTTGGTATTCTAAATTAATTTTGTCGGAAATGTAGAAGCGAAAGAAACTGTTCAGAGATAAAAGTCTCTCAACCCACTGCAATTAGACTTCAGTTACTTCATCTACACCTCTGCAAGTTGGGGCCTAATTATGTGACAGGTGATAGTGGGATATCTCAAGCCAGAGCTGTGTAGTTTATTTAGATTGCAGATCTGTGATTTGATTTAAGGTTTCAGAAATTAAAACAGAGCAGTTTGCTACTCATATTTGTGTTCCACTTGTCCAACTAACACAAGCTTACTTGTCTCAGTTAGACTGATAGCTTAAAACAAATGCAAAACCCCACACATGGCACATAGATGAAAACACTCCTAGTAATACTAGTCTGTGGCGTAAATGTGTAATTAACAGCTGATTGCAAAGTGTTTTCTGTTGAAGGCAAATGTTGTTGTCCCCTTTTTACCAGAAGAAGTAACCTAAACAGAGAGGTTCAGACATTCATTGCTGGAAAGAATCAAAAATAGGTGGCTAAAGTCTTTTTTCCAATACTCTGTCCACTGAGACCTGTGGCCCTCAAAAACCTCTCTTTGGGCAGTCCTTGACAGACACATACACATGCCTTCCCTCAAGCTAGGTAAGAGAACAGCAGTACTGAATCAATTAAATATATCCCCAGGGTCAGCAGCACGTCCCTGACAGCAAACAGTACAGGATGCCATATAGAAAGAGTAGAAAGAAGGGGACAGTCTCCTTCCCTGATTCTCTCCTGAGTTAGCTGGTTTGTTGGGACCACTGTGTTTAGCAGCTACATGGGACCTTGCCCATCAAAACAGAGGAAGTCTGGTTTGTGTGTTTGCTTTCTGCAGTATCTTTTCTGCTTTATGGGGCAAAGTGATGCCTATCTGTCTGTTCTCTGACGTACTGTGATTGTTGCCCTTGCAGAGTGTTTGGGTTCATTGCCAGGAAGCAAGGCAGTGCCACAGACAACATATGCCACCTCTTTGCAGAACACGATCCAGAGCAACCTGCCAGTGCCATTGTGAACTTTGTATCAAAGGTCATGATTGGATCCCAGAAGAAGATCTGATGCCTTTCCATCCTTGATTCAGTGCTCCTTTGCTGACTTCACTGAAGGAAATCACTGTGAGAGGGAGAAAGGCTATTCAGCAGCAATTTCTGAACCTTGTCATTCTCAAGAAGGAAGGCAGAGGATGGTCCGTGTATTGTGTTTGCAAGAGTTCAGGCTTTTATTTGAAGATGCTTCTGACTTCACAAAGCATTATTTCTTTGGGTTTTATGTCAGAGGACAAAACAAAAGAAGCTGGGTGCCACCCAAACCTATGTAGCCCATACCTGAATGAACCATAAATGAACAACTTTTCTCCTGAAGGGTTTCTTACATATTTTCACATGCTGTTCCTCATAATTTATTGGAACAGAAATACTCACTGGGTTGTGCCCCTTTTTTATTCAGAAAATGTTCTGTATAACTTCCACAAAGTCTCTTGCCATGGTTGCATCAATGGTAGATATAGGACTTGCAGACATGCTCTTAAGAGAATGATTGTCTGAGGAAGACTCTTTGCTCTTCCCTTCACCTTTCTGTGGTCAGTGATGGGAATTGAATGGAGAAAGGGGAAGGTGTATGTGAGGAGAAGGTTTGTGCAAGTTGATTTCTGGTAAGAAAGGACTGTCAGTGTGGAATATCCAGGAAGATTGGTCTGTATTTAGTGTTAAGAAGGCTGGGCTGTTTTAGTTTGAAAAATTTTAAATAGGGGAGAAGTGGCAGATCAGAAAAAAAAAAGTTGTGTGGAAATCTGTTCTGTAACTAGGGTTTTTTGTATTTTTTTATACAGAAAACTAAGGATAGATTCTGTATTTTAATAATTACAGGATAAAAATAGGGAAAAGCAAAGAGGAAAATCGTATAATTTATATATTTTTACCTGTGCCAGATTATTTATAGTAGATCTCAGATCTTGATATGTCATATGGTTATTCATAAAATAGACCATTATTGAGCTTTGTTATTTTGTATAAGCAAAAGTATGTATAGCCTGTGCCTTGCTACAGGCAGTGGGGTCTGGTATTTTTACTTCTGTCTTACAGTGACAAGACACTTCCCTTTTTCTGTCTCTGCAATACTGTTTTGGTAGTAACGTTTGTTCCCCTACCTAATACATAATTATATTTGTCTATCCTTTTGCCCTGTTTTTTATTAATGTCTCTGCAATACTGTTTTGGTAGTAATGTTTGTTCCCCTACCTAATGCATAATTATATTTGTCTATCCTTTTACCCTGTTTTTTATTAATTTTTTTTGGCTTTTTTTTTCTCTGTAGGAACTTTTTTTGATTTATATTTCCTTGAATCAGGAAATCAGAAAGTGAATGGAATTATTTTGTTACTCTGTCCCATTTCTTGAGAGCATTTATGTCATGATTTCTACAACTGTCACACTTGTAGATATATCTGTATCTTTCTAAACTTGCAGATATTTGAAATGTTTAACAAAGTGCTAGTTGACTTTACAGCAAATTGATACAGCAGGTTACAGTGGAAGCCACTGAGGTCTGCCATTCACTGAAAAAGAGCTGTGCTAGACCCCTATATCAGAACTGATGGTAATAAAGTAGCTTCAGTGTGACAAGTGCTGAAAAGTTTACTTGCCTCCATTTCCTTGATGTGTGGCTGTCAATATGAGATTGATAACCTGAGAAATAAAATGACGTGCCAAATTTGGCATGCCGATGCGTGAGCCACTGGATTACCTAGTAACTGTAGTCACATGTAGATTTTAATGCTTTTATCCACTGTTACTATGTAGTGGTTAAATGGAATGAGAAACTCTGGTTGGGCTATATTCTAAGAAGATGACACCAATTTGAACTGCATTTGTCCTGTATAAAATATGATGGGTCTTTTTTAACAGCTCTCTTTCTATTTCTTGAAGTATTAGCACCATGGAAGCCTTACTCAGTTACCGTAGCCAAAGTGTAATTTTGTGTTACTATGTGTTTGTATAACTATGAACTTTGTGTAAATGACTGTTTTTTAGAAGGAAGGTGGTAGGGAAGAGAGGGAGAGAGGAGAAAGATTGGACATTTAATGTATTTGGACCAGCAAGTGATGTATTAATAGCAGTGTGCATTGGATGTCTGTAGAAGGGTGAAGCAATCCAAAGTGCAGCAACTACCATTGAAGCAACAAAGGCGAGTACCTCTGGTTTGTAACAATTCTGTTCTTATGGCACAGAGGTGTACTACTCAAACAGTGTTCATGTACCATCCAAAAAAGAATGCAGTTGTTACTTCCAGGAGCCTTGCTCCTTTTAAAAAACATGAGGACAAGTTTTTCTGTAATATTCTTTTGGTGTACAAAGAATCCAGTTGCCTGATCTAGTCACCCAGTCAGAGCCCAGTGAATTTGTTCAGCCGACAACTCAATTAGAGGTAAATCCAATATGTTGGTGAGCATTGAAATAAGGAGGAATTTTTTACTATATTTTTTCACTTCTGTAGATAATACTTAAATTTTCGTGTGCCTTCTTTGACACCAAGAGCTGGCCTTTGGGCTGGAAATAAAATGTCTTTTTTCCCCATGTATTATCATTTCCATTCTGGGCCTTATTTTTTATTCCTTGTGCTTTCTCAAGGTCTGCTGAATTCAAAAATGTAAGGGATTGAATGCTGACACTCCTGGTGTTATTTCCCGAGAGTTTAGCTCTACTTGGTAAGTGGGAAAAAAAAGAAGTTCCCCTGTTTCTAAGGGTGATTTTCTATTATGCATTCCTTTGGATGGTATATTGCCACATGCTTTTGCTTTTTAATGGATTAAAAAATGCAGAAAGCAAAATAGCTCAGTATGTACCATTAGGTAGTGTATGTAGAAAGATATTCATGAAACTTACATGTTCATGGCAAATACAAGACTAAATCTTTAATACAGCACTTTCTTTCGAGGTTTTTGGTAGATGTTTATATGCAGTTTCATAACTAATGGCAGCAAGTTGACACATGTATTTAGCCAGACTCCTATTAATGTGGTTAGTAAATGTACTGCTATAATTGTACAGTATTAAACTACAAAAATGCTAAAAGCCATGTTTTTAATTGAATGGTTTCAGTGTATCCAACAGTATAATTAAAAATGTAATGTTTCTTTCTTGGCTTTTCATACTAGTGAAAATTTTTACTTTTTTTCTTGAAGCTGTAAAGAAGCATCTAAAGGTCTGCAGTCTGTAAATGAATGTTCTATAAATTCTTTGTATAGTCATTTTCTCTGCTTTTCAGATACTGCCTCTTTCAGATTATAATAAAATTATGAATGTGAAATTTCACAACACAGTGTTACAGGGCAGTGTGTTCTGAATGAAAGTTACCTTCTGGCATTCAAAAACAGCTAATGAGCAAAACCTTAGTGAATTAAGAATAGGTTGCATGCTGGGGTTTAGTTTTAAGAAACATTTGAGATTCACACAGACTTAAGTCTGTGTTAGTGGTTCAAGTCTAGTTAAAGCATGTGATTTTTCTAGTTCCTTTGTGGTTATAATGGTATAAAAGTACCTTTTGCCTGCATTGCAAGGCAAGAAGAATATATGATGTTATCTTCTGAGATGTTGTATCCATTTAACTGTGCCTCCACAGTGACTGCATTGGAAGACCTTCCTGAGGATCATGAAGGGTGTGAGAAATCTAACCCCTAGCTGAAAAAGTTTGCTGAATGCAAAATCAGTGTGTCAGCCACGCATTGAAGGTTGAGTTATTGACATGCTTTATGAGGGTTATTTCTGAGACTGATAAACTCTGGTGTGTCATGCTGATGCCTTTCCTATGAGGCATAGGCTGGCAGGAATTTTGCACTCAGTGTTCTTGACTGCTGTTCATCACTACAGGTCATTTTGAGGTTTATGTATGGGTGTAATGCGACAGTTATTAATGAAAAGTATTTGTCTTTTACTGAAATGGATTATAATGTGGAACAGATGACAAGGATGCCAGAGTAAAATGGATCTTCTGTGTCAAGAGTCCAGTCTTCTGTTAAACTCTTGTCCTTGAACTCAGATGCCATTATGCAGATGTGTGCTGCTATTGGGTGCATTTGAAGGCTGCTTTGGGGTGTCTTTGCTGCAGTGGATGAAAATCTGCTTTCAGTATTTGTCCTAGATATATTCACAACTAATTTATATGCAGTTGTTCTTATGCCAGCATTGTCTCTTCACATGAATAACTGTTTTCTTCCTGAGGTATCTATAGCAAGAGATCTCACCCCCACAGTGTCCCTTGGTCTTCCTTTGGCAAGGGTAAACAAGTGCACTCAGCCCCTACATTGTTATCTTTGAAAGGATGCTCTTTGTCAGTTAAGTAATTTCTTTGGAGGGACCCTTAAGTCAAGAGCCAGACTCTTTAAAAGGGGCACAAGATGCTGCCTTGTGATTTTTTAAAATATTTGTATTAGAAGACTCTTGGAAAATAAAAAATTGGCCCACCAGATTGGCAGAGTAAATCCCTCCTCTGCTTCTGTTGTTGACACCTAGCACAAAGCTTCGAATATTGTGAAGTACATCAAGCAGTGTGCAAATAGGGCAAAGAGCTGAAGAAGTTCTTAAAAGCATAAGTCAGAAACAGGAAGCTAGTGGGAGACTTAGTAAATCTGCCAGACTACCAAGAGGTCAGAGGGGAGCTTTCTAGAGAATTTGAGGATCTTGCTGAATAACTAAGAAGTTACGTATCACTACAAGGGCTATCAAATCAGAACTATTCCCTTCCTTTGAAGACATTTAGTGTCTCATAAAGCACAAATGTTCAAACCAATTTTAGTGTTTTAATATGTAGAACCACAGAGTGTTTGAGATTGGAAGGGACCTAAGGAGGTCATTTGGTCCATCTCCTCTGTTTCAAAGAGGGCCATCTAGAGCTGGTTGCCCAGGACTGTGCCCAGATGGCTTGAATATCTCCAGGGATGGAGTCTCCACATTCTCTCTGGGCAACCTGTGGTAGTTCTCAGTCACCTTCACAGTGTAAAAGTGTTTCCTGATGTTCAGAGGTAACCTGTGTTTCAGTTTGTGCAAATCACCTCATGTCCTGTGCTAGGACACCACTGGTAAGAGCTTGGCTCCCTCGCCTTTGCACCTTCCTTGTATTTGTCTGGCAGTGTAGCAATAGGATGAGGATAGAGGAGTAATGGTTTTAAATAGAAAGAGGGTAAGTTTAGAGGAGGAATTTCATTATGATAAGGATGGTGAGGCGCTGGAGCAGATTACCTAGAGAAGCTGTATATGCCCCATCCCTGGAAGTGTTCAAGGCCTGGTTGGATCAGGCTTTGAGCAATCTTACCTAGTGGAAGGTCTCCCTGCCCTTGGGAGATCTTTAAGATCCCTTCCAACCCAAACCATTCTATGCTCTATCATTCTGTGACTCACAAACAGCTGGTGCTTTGTCCCATGAAGATCTCTTCTTATGTACACAATTTTGGCAGTTACGGAAATGGTTCCAGGTTGCAACCAACTGCTTGTGCCCTTCCAGTAAGGTAAGCAGTCTTTGCAAATGGATTCACCTCAAATTCCTGCATGACCTTTTAAAAAATAAGTCTTTAAAAATCAGAAGACTGCATTTTCATAATTGTTAAAATCTTCTAACATCTTTGGTAGAGCTGCTTGAAGAGTTGTTTAAAAAGCATAATTAGCTTTTTATGTAACAGTTACTTTTTTTTCTGGTATTGTGTACCTACTGTCCTCAAATTTTTTTAAAAAAAGTATCTACAACTATTCATATCCACTCTAATTAAATCTGACTTTGGGGCTTTCTTGTCCTGCCACCTGTATTGTATACAAGTTTGTAAAGCAGATGGCAAGTGTGAAAAGAAAGCACAGGAAAACAAACTTAGATGAAATGCACTATGGATGGGGAATCAAAATGTAGGATGGAATTGGTCCAGGAAATTTGCATGCGTTTACTGCAGTAGAATAATCTAGCTTTAAAAATAAACAGAACTATGTTGATTTGTACATTGAAGTACTATTTTTGAGTTTTTATTGCAAGCTGATGTGAAACTCCCATTGAAGTGCATGATAGCAGCATGAGAGGAGGCCCTCAGAATTCAGCAAGAAGCTTTACAGCACACAAATGTCTCCCTGTATGTGAAAATAGTCAAAATGTATTCATATAACTTAGTTCTATAGCAAACTCAGAGTCATATTCTCACATATAAGCATGTTTTGGTCCAAGAGACAAAGAAGGACA
>NW_008690703.1:29070-30111 GCF_000695815.1 Acanthisitta chloris | reverse complement strand
GACTTGATGATCCTTGTGGGTCCCTGCAACTCTGAATATTCTGCGATTCTCTTGTTTTTTTTGTGTTTTACAATTTTAAAAAGCAAGAAAAAGAAATAAGTAAGGTAAGATGAATGGGAGTAGATCCAATCCCTGCACCAAATACAAATCTCTGAATAATCAGATAAATTCTCTAGGGCAACTTAAGAAAATTTGTACAGTCCTATAACTCCACACTGGCACTCAGTGCAGTTGAAGGCATCTTATTCCACAGGCATTTGACAGCTTTGATAAGGATTTTGCAGCATTCCTGATATAAACTTCTGTCTTGAGGTTTCCCATTATTTAATCATTATATCTGCATAAAACTGGAAGTTTAATGTAGAAGATCTTACCCAGAATATGCAAAGAAGTCTTGCTATTAAAAGAAGTGTGGTCAGAATACGTTTGTTTCCCTGTTGCCTCTTACATTTTCGTAAATAAAATAAACTACTGAACCAAAACTCTGCTGAGATTCTATTTTTAGATACTTCTACTGAAATTAATAAGGTTAAAGCCATTTTGTAATGCACATCATTGATCTTCATACAATTAACAAGGAATGTAACATGAAATAAATTGTCCAGAGAAATTGCTAGGATGTTTTGTCAGAAATTTTCAAACAACAGACAGCAAATGATTCCAGAAGAGTTCTACTAGATGTAGTACTGACAAGAGCAGAGTCCTAACAGAAAACCTGAAAGCTGAAAGCAATTTAAATGACAAGGATAATTGAGTAATTCTTGAGAACCACAGACAGTGTCAGAGTAAAAACTTTGTATGAAAAAAAGTTGTCAAAAAAACTTTGTCAGAAATTTTCAAACAACAGACAGCAAATGATTCCAGAAGAGTTCTACTAGATGTAGTACTGACAAGAGCAGAGTCCTAACAGAAAACCTGAAAGCTGAAAGCAATTTAAATGACAAGGATAATTGAGTAATTCTTGAGAACCACAGACAGTGTCAGAGTAAAAACTTTGTATGAAAAAAAGTTGTCAAAAAAACTCAGACAACTAAATTATCT
>NW_008690703.1:0-29053 GCF_000695815.1 Acanthisitta chloris | reverse complement strand
AAACAGCTTTTGTCAGGTGAAGCAAGAATTCCTTAAAGAAAGCATACTACTGCCCAAGCAGAAGCTATGCTGAGAAAAAAACACATTGTGCTGCTTTTGACTGATGTAGCATCCGTTTTCTTTACATTAACTAGCATGGGGTTATGTTTTGGATCTCTGCTCAAAACAATGTTATAACACAGGGATGTTTTCCTTATGACTGAGCAGTGCTTACACAGCACCAAGGCCTGTTCTGTAGGCATGATGAAATTCCAATGTAGCTTGGAATGCTCCTGAGTATAAATCCTAGACCTTTTCTCTCTGAGTTCTTCAGATATTTACAGTCTTACATGTCCACCAGCTCATGGAATCTTGACAAGATTCTTGGCAAAATTTTGTTCCTACCTTCCACTCCAAGCAATCCTGAATTATACGGGGCAGAATTTAAATATGTGTGATAAGAGGGAGGAAGTAAAATTGCCAATTCAACCTTTTAAGTCTCCTTTACTGAACAAGCACAGCAGGATTTTCTTCATTGAGCAATCCAGCTCATTGATACATTCTTGCATATTCTTCTATAAATTCATTAGAGTAATCCTCAGACATTTTACCTTTCTGCCAATGCTGATGCTTTTTTTATGCATTGTTAAAATGAAATCTTGCAACCCTGTCTGGAATTCTTAGTTCCAACTCCATATTATTTTATTATTATGACCAGCTTGGATAAGGGCTTCAATAGTATTTGTGCTGCTATTTAATAATTATAGCTTTTTTATGCACAAAAAGCTTTTGCTGAGAAGACTGATCAATGAGTTATTAATACTCTCTTAATACTTTTCCAATCCTTACATTAAGTCATTTCTTACTAGCACTTCCTTATAGCTTTCTACTGTCCAAAACATTTATTTTTTTCTCTTCAGATCTTTTATTTGCTATGCAAAGCATATTCTTACTTAATTTTGCAGGATATGGGTTTTGGCAGCTTCATCTGTAATAGCTGTTATTAATCCCAAAGTTTTCTCTAGTTCTCTTTCAATATAATATACAGTACACATTCTCAACACTGAACATGGCACTCATGTATTCTGGACAAATGTATTCTGAACAAGTGCATGCAAAGGGTACTCCATGTTTTATTTGCTCAAGTGTTTCATTTATAATATGGACTAATGTAAAACTGGTAGCTAAGTACACTCTCAGGAAAGTGTCTATGTGGCAAACGTGTGATCAACATTGATTCTTGATAGATGATCACTTCCATCAAAACCTTTCAGTAGAACAATTATAATTGATTAAGCAGACAGACTACTTAAACTAAATGATTTGTGGATTGGCAGCTAGTTTATACTCCTTTTATACTGTTCACAATTTAATTTTGACCTTCAGTTCCTGAAAACTTGATCCTTAAAAATTACTAGACCACATCGCAAAACAAGTATTCTTTAAAATCTTCTAAACAGTTTCAGTTGAAATGAATAGTCTTTCAACTGAACACAGCTCCACAGAAAAACAAACACCTTCCCCTTAGCACTTTTATTATTGCTTGGAATGGCATAAGTAGCTTGAAACAGAAGCCACTGAATAAACACTGACTATAGATTCATGAATAAATCCTCAGGAAGAGACAATGTTTCCAGAAAACATGCCTACTCTAAATTAACTTAGGCTATAAGAAAGGGATTCTACTGTGTATTTTTATCAAGTATGCTTGTTCTGAAATAAGAGCAACCAAATGGAGAGTTCTTGCACTTTAAAAGCAACCCTTTTCTTCATACAATTAAATCTTCCTTCTAGTTTAGCTTATTCCTGATATGGGAAATTTGCCAGTTTTGTAGTGAACCTCTGACCAATTCAGTTAATCAACAAAATTAAGTTTATACCCATAGAAATATTTGCAATATGGTAATAAAGAAAAATAAAAAGGTATTATGAGACAGAAAAGTGATGTGAATAAATAAAATTTGGCTATTATTAGCTATTATTAGCTTCATTTGAAATTGCAAGGCTAGGTAAATTGATATTTTCTCACCTAGAAGTTTATAAAAATTATGTAAGAAAAAAAGTATGTCTAAATTACAATTAGTCAAAAGTTTCACATATATAATCATACATTTGGTGGTGGCTGCCCAGACCCTGGTGGTGTTCAAGGCTAGGCTGGATGAAGCCTTGAGCAACCTGATCTAGTGAGGAGGTGTCCCTGCCCAAGGCAGAGGTTGGGACTAGATGATCTGTAGGTCCATTCCAACCCCTAAATTCTATGATTCCCATGAGCCATATTTATTTCAGTTACAAAGATATTACTAGAAATTACAACACTAAATTCTACATTTCAAATTCTTCTGATTTTTATGTTTGATGGATATTTATCGAATAAAATAATTTCATTAATAAATTCAACATGGAACTACACATTTTCTAAGAATCTAGAACTTATTAATATCCATGTTAAAAAGAAAAAATAAATAAGTGGGATCCCTAATGACAAAAAGAGGAGAACCATATTGAATATTTGTCAGTTAGAACAGAGAATTTTAATCGTTAACTTCTGTTCACCAGAAGATGGGATACAGGAGTTAAAAGTCTATTTCAGTGAGGTAAAACAGATATAAGCCCCTTTCAAGCAAAAACACTTGACTCAATAAACAACAAAATGTGAAATATTAAACAGCTGTAACACTGCAGACTGTACTAACATATTTTTCAGTTGAACCGAATCGTATCATCTTCATGATACATGAATAATATCAAAGACATTAGGTCTTACCATAAAAGAAAGCAAAACATGCTTTTATTTTATAAGGCATCGTAAATTTTCAAAAGACTGTGGGGGAAAACAAACAAACAAAAAGGAAAACCTAAGAGAGCCAAAAAATACAGAAGGCACCTTCCTAGATTGATGGCCCTTGGTGTTCATGAGGGCAAACCCTGAAGTGGAGTTATAAACTGATGCCTCTTTGTAAAAGTATATTTTTATTGCTACCATTTTACTAATAAAAGGGAATTGAAGCACTGTAGAATTATTTAAGAGAAGTTGTTTGAGATGATGATGCAAAGTTGGAATCTAAAGAAAGTACTTCTCAGTCATTACCCAGATGTATAAATATATGGCCAACCGACCTGTTTCACACAGACAGCAGAAAAATAGATGTATTATCCTTTTTTTTTCTAAGTCTAACTTGTGCTGATCCCACTGTGTACATTCATATACTATGACTTCCTCCAAACCTCATGTCTTATTCTGTTAAGCATCACATACTTTAGTGCTTGAAAGACAGACAGACTGACCAAGCATCTCCCCAAATACCTTGCAAGTCTGAAGTACACACAGATTATGTTGGATCTCAGGACAAGGGTGATTTTCAACTTATGAGCAACATAAATTACAAAGCAAGTAAATTTACCTTTCTTGATGGAAAAATTCCTAAAACACATGAGTTTGCTTTAAATGTCTGCTACATCTTCAAGAAATCAGTCAGTTTACCATGTGCTCTAGTGGTTGAAAACAAAGGAGGGGAATAGGAATACAGACAGGAGTGGAGTCTAGTTCAGGAAGAAGAGGATGCAGTGTCTAGATGCTGAAATGGGTATGAGAAGTCTGGGAGTGGCATTTAGGTACTGACTGATCATGACAGAAAAGATACAAAAAGGCAGTAAGAAAAATACTATAACAGGAAAATAAGGAATTGTATATTCCTTTATTCATATGTCTGATTAAACTAAAAATAGAAATGCCACGCAGTTCTTTAGCTAGATAAAAACACATCTAATAATTTCATGACAGCACACAAAAATCAGATAGATTTATGAGAAAGAAATTATTATTCAAGGCTATAGCAACAGTAGAAATCAAACATTATTGAGTTATTAATATGTCAAAATTTCAGCATTGCTTGAATCATCCCATAATGATACAACAGTAATGATGAGGCATCTTTCTTCAAAATATACCATAGAAATGCAAACGGAAAACATTTCAAATCTGAAATTCTGTGTACAAGGAATGAGTGACCCCTCTTTATAAGATGAAAGCTAAATGTATTGTTTTAATATTCTTTAAATATACATGAATTTAAAAATTCAACCATTGAAAAGTCATGCAGGAAATACATATTTAAAAATTTAAAAAAAGAGAGAGAAATTATGCACTACCCATTTGACAAAGCAGCTCATATATAAAATACAGTGTGGGAATA
The DNA here is from genome assembly GCF_000695815.1 of Acanthisitta chloris. Lineage (NCBI taxonomy): Eukaryota > Metazoa > Chordata > Aves > Passeriformes > Acanthisittidae > Acanthisitta > Acanthisitta chloris. The sequence continues at coordinate 24,881 of NW_008690703.1, read as the reverse complement.
TTATACTTTGAACTAAACAAAATTGTTTTAAAATTCATTGCAATTATTCCTTCTAATTCTATTCCTAATTCAAAGCAATTTTTTTTTTCAGGGAAGTACAGTAAAAAAAGTTATTTTGCATTTTAAATGTGAAGTAACAAAATCTACTAAATTTGAGATCATCACACACCTTTCATAACTTTCACAGCTTTCTTGAGAAAATTAAACTTGACAACTGTGAGCTTTTCAAAGCTTTGATGTAAGCAGATACAGAAAAGCACATAAAAGCTATATAGGAAAGGAAAGAAGCATTTATTTTAGCAGAACAGGACAAATGATCCTGTATGATAAAATGTGCAGGTTGGTACATTCACTGCCTAAATCCTACTGGCTACATTATTTTTGATATAAAGAGTATATAAACTCAAACCTCATCAAGAGATAGATGTTAAAACATATAAACAAACTTGAAACACACTGAATTATTGATTCTTTCTTATGTAATCTTGCAGGGATTGACCTCTGTCCCAGTATTGGCATCACTGATCTGTTATCAAGTATACAATGATTGGTATTGATGTGTGCAGATCATAGAATCAACCAGGAAGGAAAATACTTCCAAGATCATCGAGTCCAACCCTACCATGGTTACTAGACCATGGCACTAAGTGCCACATCCAGTTTCATCTTAAAACCCTCCAGGGATGGTGAATCCACCACCTCCCTGGGCAGCACATTCCAATGCCTAAGCACTCTCTCTGCAAAAAATCTCTTCCTAATCTCCAACCTAACCCTCCCCAGGCAGAGCTTGAGTCTGTGCCCTCTTGTCCTGCTGCTGGTTGCCTGGGAGAAGAGACCAACCCCCACCTGACTCCAACCTCCTGTCAGGGAGTTGTAGAGGGTGATAAGGTCTCCCCTGAGCCTCCTCTTCTCCAGGCTAAACAACCCCAGCTGATGATACAAAGGCTGATTGATTACTGAGTACCGAAGGGAACAGGTCACTAGCAGAGAGAGGACTATATTCCGCAAAGCAGTAATTCGAGGAGCAAGTACTGAGTACCGAAGGGAACAGGTCACTAGTGGAGAGAGGACTATATTCCGTAAAGCAGTAATTCGTGGAGCAAGTGGGGCAAATGTGAAAGACAGTTGTGATAGCATCAAGAAAAATCCCAGGTAGGATTCTGGACATAATGTAACAGCAATGGGAGAGGAGTAAACTGGAATTGCTAAGAAACGTTACTCGATAAGGCAGTAGTTCTTACACATAGGAAAATTGTGAAGGTCATTGGGAAGAAAATTGACAGCTTAATACTCTAGCAAACATGCTTTTACTTTAAGAGACAAACAAAACCAACAACAAAGAAACCCAAGGGGTTATGTGTTTCTAAACTATAATTAATGGTAAAAGAAAATGTTGTGGTAAAACTGTGTTGGTCTCACCATAAAAAGAACTTCTGTCTGAAAGTGAGTCAGCCTTGTTGCAATTTATATATCAGGTATATATTTTGAAATTAGTGGAATAAATGAAACAAAGGGTATCAGGAGATTTTCTATAATTTGTAAACAGACCTTATAAGCAATTGAAAAATTACTCACTGAATGAAATTCTATGGGTTATGTTACATAAAAGGTTAAAAACACACTGGCATTTGTATCTATGTACCCATAAAAATTCATTCTAGCTTGAAATGTCAAAATATTTGTTGCTTGGTAAAAGCTTCTTGTTAAAGTATAGAACTCTTGGGAAGTGAATCCTTTTGTCGTATCTGCAAATTCCCAGTAATGCTTGTGGAAGACAAAGAGCAGACACTTCTTACTTAAAATATTTTTCGGTTCTTTGATAGTTCAATTAAATTTCTGTACGATTAAAAATTTCATCTCAATCAGCCAGTAGTAACAGCATTAAATAAATGTTTAATACTTCGTACTTTGCATAGAGGTAATATTTAAAAATTTCATCTCAATCAGCCAGTAAGAACAGCATTAAATAAATGTTAAATACTTTGTACTTTGCATAGAGGTAATAACATAGTGTTAGAACAGCAAACAGAAGCAATAGATTTTGCTGGTTAGTATCATCAGGCTAACAGGCAAACTAATTTTTAAACCTTTTGTCTTCTCATATGGTGCTGAACTAAACAGCTTTGTAAAGAACCAACCATTTTAGTCAATAATAAGAAAAGTGAAATTACGAATCAACTAACATAACTCTAAAATTGGGACAACTTCCTTACAAGTTAGATGAGAGTAAATATCCATGACAGGCTTAACAACTGGAGCTCATTCATAACACAGTAAATTCCATGTAACCCCAATGCATACTATGGACTGTTCATCACTATTGCAATCAGTATGTCATATTCTGTTAGCTTTTGTGTACAAATGTATTTCTGGAAAAGCAAATGTAACTGCTTACCAAGATGGTGGTAACAATTAAAGAGCGATTGGACAGGGAATCTGTGATGTTTGCTGGTTTTCCTTTCTGATTCTCTGTCATGTTAAGGCCACTCAACGGATCCCAAGTTCCAACCTACAAAACAGTAAATTACTGTGTAAATTGCCCATTAGTTACATTTCAGCATCTAGAAAAGAACACTATAAGGGAAAGCAGATTGCCACAGGAAAAACAGTGATTGCTAATATCTATTATTAAACTCTGTTCCATTTTTCTCTGCCATTACATTGAAAGTCTGCTTATTTAAAATATGATTACAAATACCTCAAATTGTGCTTTGTGAAGTGTGACATTAAGTGGAAAAATGATGTATAGAATACCTAAAGCTACTCTGAATACTTAATTTTCCATTTAACTTTCATTCCTCAAGATAAACTACATTTGAAGATAACAGGCAGAAATTTATTTGCAGAGCAGAGAGCATTGTCTACAAAAGGATTTACCCTTTTCTGTGTCCAGAGAAAACAGCAGGATAAAAAGATGTTTTGGGGAAAATATAATGGAGAAGACTGAAACAGGTTAAGTGTAATAACTTAATTTGTTTCCAGATAAGTCTTCAATACGTAAGTATTTTGACAGGTTATACCTTGAAATAAAGTCAATAGGACTTTTATCTATGTAAGAACATCCAAGGTTATGCTTTAAGAGTCAGGTCAAGCACAGATTTGCATACTAAGTAATGAGGGTTATGGTTACACAATGTATCTGCAATTTCATGACAATACTATTAAAATGGACAAGCAGTAGATATAACTATCCACTTTTAGAAATCAGAATGTTTGTATTATTCCACTGTCTAAAAAAGCCCACATAAATGTTTCTAGTTTTATTTTTAGACAGGATTTTAAACATCATTTCAAATAGAAAACAATACCTATAATACAAGGTAAAAATATTTTAAAACTAAATCGAGACAGAAATTAAAAGTTTCTGTGAGTTTTGATTGTGAATATTTATATGTATATGCATAGATGCAGATATAAATAAACAGAAGTTTTAAAATAAGCTTTCAAAGTTACCCCTGAGAAACTCTTTGTATACTTTTAAGTGGTTTCTTGCAGTAGGGCTGTAAAGTAACTTTAGGATGCAATATTGTGTGGATTAAATAGAAAGAGTTCCATTTCTAAAACTGAGACTACAGCAGAACATGAATCAGCGGAAGCTGTAATAGAGAAAAGACAAATTTGCTCTTTTTGTACAATTTTCAGTTCCACAGAAATCAATATTTCTCCTTCACTTAACACTCACTTCTAAGAAGTAACTGGTTTGAATTTAGCCATTCAATACCTCGTAAGCTGATGAATTATGAAGGGAAGAAAGAGACTATGTGTGTCTCAGAAATACAATTGGAAAATAACATCTAACTCATCATTTCGAAGTATTAAAATCAAGCCTTACTACCAAAAAAACCCTTTTCTACATTTACTCTTATAATACCCTTTGATTTGGTGAATTGAAAGGTTTTAAGGGATTTTCAGCCTCAATTAAGGAAACTTCAGCCACAATTAAAAAAATTTAAAAGGATCACTAAGATTTAATTGCAATGTTCTGTTAATTATTACAATCACAGTGCTTGCTTTACTTCAAAGAAAGACCAAACTAAAGTGGAATAACAAGGAATGACAAAGACCAGAACTTGAGCCTATCCCTGCTAAAGTGAAACTGGATTAATCTCCTTTATGAGATTCAACTTCAGGTACACAAGTAGCACAAAAACTTATAAGGGAACACCATCAACTTATATGATCAATTTCAAATCCTAAATTAAGTAAACCATATACTCTATTAAAGTTCATGTTCATCATTCAAATTTATATTTGCAAAAGTGAAGATGTTGCTAATTAAAATACTTCTCTCCTACTTTTTGACATAGCCACAGTCACAAACAAAAGAAGGTTTTTCTAACTACACCCATACAGACTTATAAGAACTTCCAATACCCTTACTTTTAAAAGAAAATTCTGCCTTGATAAACTGATGCATTATTTTTCTAAATCAGGTTAATTGTAGTTTTGTTGCTGCTTTTGTGAATCAAAAATCTAAGAAATGGAGCAAAAGTCAGACATTAAAAATGAGACATTCTTTAGATTCTCTTTATTGACAAGCTCAAACTCTACAATTGACATGACAGATTCTGATAGCTTACTGATATGTATAGTGACCAAATCACACAGCCATGTTTACAATTATGCTTCTGATAGAAAATCTGTGCATAAACAGTGCAGAAAATTAATTATTTGCAATTTGTTTCAGCACCGTGTTTTAATTTTTAAGTAGTCTTTTGAACAGAATAGAACTGTTAATATGTTTGCACTAGGAAAGTTTAAACACCAAAAATGTAGAAGCACATTAATTATATTGCATATAACTGCAATTCGAGCAAGTTGCAATTTACTTCTCCTGCGCTACGTTTTTTTAAACAAACTTTGAAATTTTCTTAAAAAGTGAAACAAGTATTTTTATATACACTTTAGAGAATGTTCACATGTTGTACACAGTCCCAGGGAGGCTTCCAAGCCTTCAAACTTTTATTCTTCTATTCAATTCTCCTAAATAGATAGAGTATTCTTGGGCAAGTGTGACAATCTGAACATTTGAACACTTATTATCCATAACACAGGATCCAAACCAGATATTCCCATGAAGTTGATATTGTGCACTATAGTAAGACAAAGAATCTCTGTGATAAAAAGAATTAGCTTAGTCAAGAATCAGCTTATTTAAGCTGAAACAATTCCAACAGGAGTTACTCATCATTGAATATCATATTCTGTAACATGGTAATTGAGGTGCTCCACCAGGACATGGAAGGCAATTTCCCAGCTACACATGAATGGTTAAAAACTTGCATCCAATCTTCCATGGATTTAACTCTCAGGTAACTATCATTTTACTGCAGTCCTGCAGCAAGTCTGCACAGATGTTTCCATTCTTTTCCATTCCTTTATTGTTTCTTTGGCAAACCACAGTTCTCCACATTTTAGCTGGATTTTTGGGGTTTGGTTTTGGTTTGGTTTGGGTTTTTTACAAAAACATTTCCTATTACAAAAGTCTTCAATTAATTTTCAATCTCTTAATTAATATTCATGATCTGATCTAAGAGAAGAGTGTCGTGACAATGTAATTATTTCATATAACTGTATGGAACAAGTCCTAAACCTACAATCCAAATGAAAAATATACGTCTGTGATACTATCAGGCATCTTGCTAACAGGAAATTCATCTTTTCCTTTTCATTGGAGATTATGACCACTGAAAGGGAGATAAAGAGGAAATAATGTGCTTCAACTCTGATTGGACAGGCATCGTTTCCTCAGAATTCTGTATCGATTAAGCAAACACATGTGTCTGTGAAGACACCATCTCTTCAAACTTCAGTAAGTGGAGTTTCTGGGAGTGTTCTGGGAGAGAATTCTGATATGCTTTCCATTTGCTTACATTTTTCCCTAGTCTTCTCCAACTGACCACTTTCAGATAAAGAATACTGGACTAGATAAATATAGAGATTCTTTTCTTGTGCATAGCAAGAACAGTTTGCCATTCACATTTAGGTATGTACACTCTGAGGTTTCCAAACAGTCAATCAATCCTATACCACTTAAACAAAAGCCTTAAAATAACCTTCACAATATTTACTACTCAATAGTTTAATAATATAATTTCAAATCTAAATCTCCCTGAAAGTAGCCAAAAATAATCAGGGTCATTAACAAAGGTCAGAAATCAGCAAATGAAGAAAATAAGTTGGGTTAAAGTTCACACACAAATTTAAAATTAATTTGATTATTTTGGGTTCAAGCATTTTTTGCATTCAATCTAAAAAAAAAAAAATCAGCACAATTGTGTTTATTTCAAAAAGATAATAACTTCATAGCAAAATGCAAATGGCATGATTTGTGAGGCAATAATAACCTAGAAAAAAATTACTCAGCAAATATTAAAAGCTAAATCCAAAGACCTCTTAAATCAGAATGAATAATAATGCAAATTCTGGATACTAAAAACTACACACAGTAAATATATGCAATAATTTTTTTTTAAATTTTAATAGGTTCATGTTGTAGAATAATTGGTTTCTTGGACCTTTATCTCGGATGGAGAGGGCTGGTTAATCTATAAAAATTAAGAAAATTTAAATATCTGCTCAACCATTTACTAGGAACTTGATAAGAAGAAAGCTATATTGGACTTTAAGTCAGAGTTACATGTCTCTTCTGAAAATATTCGCTGTTTTCTTTGGTGACATTTGAAAATACATTGGGTATCAGACTAAGGACCTAAGCTTTTTCAAACCTTATAAAAATTCTCCTTTTTTCAGGGTTTTTGACCATTAAGATAAACGATTTCTGAGTTGAGCTATAAAGTTAACATAAATGTAATTTGAAAGGTGTATTCAGACTTTGCAATTTTTATAGCTTGCAGTATAAATTAAGTTTGCATACAAATAACAACTTCACAGGTGAATATTTAGACATGGCTATGTCAATTTAACAGTGTTATAAAAAGTGGTACCCACCTCTTATCCCATTTATTTTGAAAGATGCAGCATGATTATTTTATCTCCTACAGCATGTCTAAAGTACATGTTTCCTCTTTAAAATAAAAATGTAACTTGTCATATGGTGACAATCTAGTCATGTCAATCACACTTCAGCAAGTTATTTAGCAACAAAAAAAAGTATGTTTCAAATTTGTAGTCTCTTCTTGGTAACACACATACACTTTCCTCAAAGCTACTATTCTTACCAAGACCAATCCAGTATCATTGCCATGATTTAACTGAAGCCAGTGATTAAGTACCACACAACCACTTGCTCACTTGCCCCTGGTGGGACATGGGGGGAGAATTGAAAGGGTAAAAGTAAGAAAATTTGTGAGCTGGGAAAAAATACAGTTTAGTCAATAAAGGAAAAACAATAATTGCAAAGAAAAACAAAAACAAACCCAAGAAAAACACATAATGCAAAATTGTTCACCATCAATCAATCAATTCTCAGCCGGTCCCCAAGCAATGGTAGCCACCACCAACCTCCACCCCACACTTCCTGAGCACAACCCTCATATGGTATGGGACATCCCTTTTTTCAGATGGGGTCAGTCATCCTGTCTGTGTTCCCTTTGTTCCTTTCCAACACCTTATGCACCCTCAACCCTCTCACTGGTAGGGTGGGATGGAGAAAAAATTCACCTTGAGTCTGTGCAACCACTGCTTACCAATAACTCAAATGCTCCTGTGTTACTAATGCTGTTTTCAGCAAAAATCCAAAGCATTGGCCCATACTAGCTGCTCTGAAGGAACTTGACATTATCCCAACCAAAACTGTTACAATAATTCACACACACACACATCCCACCCCCCCCACCCCACCCCTTAAAAAGAAGCTTCACACACTTTTGAAACTTAAAATTTGCTGAGTTTACTTACATATGCTCTAAAGCACTTTACTGAGAATCTGTCTCAGGAGATGCTATCCAAAAAAATTCAGTAGATTAAAGTAGCTTTCTTAGTTCATCATGTTTGAAAAGTGATTTATCTTTATGAATAAGTAAGTATACTTTCAAGTATCATTCTTTTTGATTTTTTCTTCAAAACTCTGCTGAGAAAATTAACATCATTTTTGCTCTGAGTCATTCAAAACTGTGCATACAGCTTAGTGAAGTGCCACAAGTATTGTATTAGGAAGCATCATTGCCTTTCTGCATTGGTACCAACTGTCTAACTCTGACATGTATTCAACCCTCAAAGAATTGTCAAAGCTATCTACAGCCTACCATTTTTTCTTTATGTTGTAAAGTAGTTAGTAATAGTGGTGATTACATCAAGAAAATAATGATATACATAAGTAATATTATTTCTTCATATTTATGTATTTCCCATTTGCAAATTGCTTAATTTACTTTTCTTTCTTCAGAAATATTAATATTCTTTCCTTCTTTAAAAATATGTTGTTAATAGCAACACTTCTGGATCCCATATTATTATTATTTCTTTTTTTTCCTCTTTGTTTTCTCTTTTGCAAAGCCTTCTGTTAATGCCTTTTGATCTTTTTTCCCAGGTCATTATTAAAGATACAAAATATAGCACTGGACAATGAATTACAACTAATGATATGTCATTTATATTCATCCTTTGTGTAGGTTCCTGAGCAAGGCTTCAAGCCAGTCATAACATCTCTATTCAGGAAACATGATTCTCCTTCAGTGACAAATTTTCATATCAAAAGTGGTATTAAATTCAGGTATTTGTTATCTCCTTGAAGTATTTTCCTCACATTGCAGTCTCAGTGTAAAGACTGATTGACTGCAATTTAAATTATAATTTATTATACTGGAGTGCCACAGTTTTGGATTTTCACTATGCTTGATCATAAATAGTTTCAGTGTGTCCAAAGTGACTGTAATCAAATTTTGTGGTACATTACATTAGAGGCACTCCAATCATCTCTTAATTTTCTCACTTTCATCTTAGAAGGAGCTGTCATATTTGTCAGACAAGAATTTTTATTTGGAAACACATACTTCTTACTGACTGATGCTTGATTATCACCTCTCATTGAGAGTTTCAAGAAGAGGTATCTTATGTAAAATCTGAGATCACACATGGCATCTTTTTTAAATCAATGAGCAATTCTTCTGTTGTCACTGACTTCAGCAGTCAATACACTTCAAGCTCTTGATTTAGATCCTTTCATCTTATACTAACCAGGTTATTTATCTAGGACATATTTTCACAAAATAATAATAATAGCAAAAAAGGTCTAGCAATTCTTCACAATAACTATATTCTCCCCCTTCCATGAATATTTTCATCCTCATGGATTACAGCTCAAATAGATGAGTTGAACTGTTGTCCTAAGAAATTGTTTCCCCCTATTTGGAAAGAGGTTAAATGAAATAATAACTGTTCACAGTATGAACACGACACATATTATGGCACATATAATAATTCTTATCTCCCCATCTTCTCTCATCCCACAAAAGGAAGGATGGACAGAAGAAAGGAAGGAAAAGGCTGTTCAGGGATTCTAGCAACATAGAGAGGCCTGACAAGACAGTGGTTTGAGAGGAGCATTGGGAACATACAAGATAAGAACAAAGATGTGAAAAGGCTCCTGAAAGAAGAAGAAAATTGAGATGGATGGAAAAAGATTAAGAGGTACAACAGGGTAGGTATAAAATGGAATGGGAAACAAGCATGGAGAGTGTGAAGGGCTAGAGGAAGGAATGGGAGAGGTAGGAAGAAGGGAAAGAAGGAGAGAGTAGCACAAAGCAGGTGCAAAAGACTGTGATGTAAAGAGATGGAGTGCACGTGTGAAGGGAGGTAGGAGACTGAGAGAAAGGAGAGGGATCCATTATAGCTTTAAGAGAATTCAATCTTGGGGGAAAACCCCTCATCTTTAAAACAGCTCTTTTAAATAAAATAAATGGTTAAAATACATCCTCTCTACTAAGAGTGTCCTGCTCTAGAATTTAATGATTCACCCTCAAGCTGGGAAGATTAAGGTTTGTATTCTTGGTGAAAAACTGATATTATCACATGGCCAAAATGAGCCACGAAGGTAGTTACTAGTAGGTACCACTTTTAAAGTGCTTTCTTTTTGTATGAACTTCTGTATACACAGCTCAAGCACATGCTGGTTGTTTTTAAATATCCATGTGCTTTAACATATATTTCTGTTATTGTGTCTTACTTAGCTTTCAGTAAACTGTTTCCTAAGTTGGTTTTTTCCTATTGTGAGTTTAAGAGTACTGTATTTCTTGTTTAATTTTATTGTCTTCCATACTTCTAACCTCTGTAGACCTTCTTTGGTTTATTTCTGTATTTTCAGTGAGGTACACATCTCCTAATATATTGTCAACTGAGATTTTATTTTCCAGAAATCATGTCTTGCTTGCTGGTTCTCAAATGCCACTCAATGTTCTTGAAGTCATCCTAGATTACAGATTTCCTTTCCTCATTTTCAACAGTTTTCACTTACACACAGACTCTCCATCCAGTACTGACTTATTTAGCTATTACCCTGACATCAGTTCTTCCATTTCTATTACCAGTAAGGAAGACAGATTGCATTCCTCCAATTCTACTTGTACACAAAGCTAATTTACTTTTTGAGTCTAATCACTGCTATGTACTCCTTTCCCCTCAGCTTGGGTCTCCAGAGCTCCCTATATGGAAAGCTTCATAGGAGAAATCTACTGTCAGTGCATCGCTGAATGTTTTAAAATATAGTTTAGTTCTTGAATCACAGATTTCCCACTGGACAACAAAATTATTATTACCTATGTGTTTCAAGACAAGATCATGGTTTCTGAACTTATACAACTCTTCTTAGTAAGAGAAAGTTAATATTCTTAAACTAGTCTTTGGGAGAAAAGGTTTTGGAGAAATAGATTGTTTATGCTAGCTTCTCCATTCAATGATTTACAGAAAAAAATTGAAATGCAGCTCTGAAACATGGTCCTTTCCCTTAATTTCTGTTTTTATTTGCAGCCACAATATCACATTGGGCAACAGCTGACAGAACTTTATCTGAAGGAAAGCATAGTGCTTACAGAACACTGAATGGCACATCTAAATACAAACTACAATGCAGATTCAAGTTGCAAGACCTTTGCCTGCTGATCACAACAATGGGAGATGCTGTAGTTTCCTGCATTGTCTCTTCATGACAAGGTGGCTGGAGGAAAGACGATCTGATTTCAGATCATCACAGTGTCATGTAGGCATTCCAAATAGCTGTATGTGCTTCCCACGGCCTTTAGTTCAGACATAGACAATATTAGGCTACAGAGAATGAGCATTTCTCAATTCTTTGTTCTCTCACTCTGTCTGTCCAAGAAAAATTAATTTCACAAGACAAGCCAGTCAGGTTACTAATTCCTAATTTTTTAGTACCATTAACAGATAAAAACCTTTTATTCCGAGAAGAGAAAAAAGGTTCCCTCTGAAAACACAAAAAAAGCCAAAATGAAATTATTTTATTTCACTCAGTTGGAGATAATTCTTCCTGAATTAGTAAAGATACAAAGAAAATACAAATACACATACTCACAGGTTCACACATGAGGTTGGGCAATGGCATTGGTGGAATCACAACTTAAACTAAACTCAATATATAGATCGAAGACAAAATATTTTATCTTTTTATTTGTATGACTTCAGGCCCAGCTATTCAGTCTTCCCCAGTCTTCTTGAATCTAAGAACGTGGCTAGAAGCACACAGTGGAGAAACCACTAACTGCCAGACATCAAGATAACAGCTTTTACTGTAAGACTTTGAAACCAAATACCAAGCTGGGAGCATGTATACTGTTTTATGTAATATATGAAATGCTTTTAGGGGGTGAGGTTTTGTTTTGTTTCCCACCTCTTTGGAGGTAAATGTCTTACACACCTTTTCAAGACCTTCTTCCTTGAGGCTGATAACATCTAAATCAAAATCTGTCCTTAAGCCATTGGTTTTGTTGAAAGTTATCCTGCCTGTGAGGCCTTCCCAATGGGCCTATGGAGAAAGAAAAAAACAATTTCCATAAATAAATACCTCTTCCTTTTTTTTCCTGAAAAAAACCCAAATTTTACTTCTGCCAAAATGGGAGCATTAATTATTCGTTTTATGTAAATGATTTAACTTATGGCTGAGTTTAGGTTTTGAAACTTTTGCACTCACATTTTGCTAGTTAAATCAACCCTTCCCTCAATCTTCGCACACAATTTTTTAAAACACTTCCCATGTTAGGCAATAGACTCTTCTACTGAATGAGAGAAAAGGTTGTTTTGCTTTCATTCCTCCATCACTCATGCATGCATTTCCCCTTCTGCTTCCCTACATGTCTCCCCCTCCCCAGCCCCCAGGCCTCAATCTGTTTCATTAATGCTGGACTTCATTCTTCTGTCAGGAAATTTCATTCATATAAAGACTTACTTTTTGCAAGGTGCTGATTCCCCTGAAACCACATTGAGACAGCATAAATTGAGGTCAGTGAGACACTATTCCAGAGCTTAGACCTTACTTTTAATGAAGTGTGATAACCTCATTTTTTTATAACTTAAAGTCTACCTAGTTCTTAAACTATACTCAAGTAGGGAATATGGAAAACAAAATTATCGTCCTGAAAGGAACCAATATAAAAAACAGAACTACATTTCAGTGCAAATAATTCTCCTTATCATAATATTTTCTACATCTAGAATTAGAAATACTTTATTAGGAGTTATTTATAGTATAAGAGACTTGAATACTCTACAGTGTCTATCTTTAGCACCATAAATCTCTTAGCCTTCCTTTAAATCACTATCTATCAGTATCTAAGCAGCATATTATGAGGCCAAGGCCACATATACTAATTCACCATGGAAAAAAAAAGAATTAAAAAAAATAATAATTTAAACCAGGAAGTAAAATTCATTCTCAGCCCCTTTGACCTCATGCCAGTGTTTAGTTGCTGAATTTCTCACAATCAGTCTACGGTTTGGGTATTTGGGATTTTATGCCACAGATGTTCCACACACCCCCAATTATCACCAAACAAAAGTTTTATTTAGAATGCAGTTATTGCACCATTTCATGTTTCTTTGTTCCAACTAATACTTCAGAAAAACCAACTTTCAAATAAAAAATGCTGTCTTGCTTGTTAAACTGTTTGCAGGTAACAAGATGAGAAATTCTCACCTACTGTAAAGAAAAGGCAGATTTCAAGTAGCTTAAAAACAAAACCAAGTGGGAATGAGCAGAAAGGGAAGCAGTGAAGCTTGATTAGTGACTTACCTCCTTAATGAGGCTCATAAAGCGGGTCCCAAAGCGCCATGGTTTGTGGCGATTGCACTGCAGTGAGCTGACAGTCATCTGTGGGAACTGCTGGACAGCCACGGACACCACATGGACTGCATCATACATCAGTGCTGCGTCCGTCTGAAATCAGAAGGACATCAGAACCATGAACACGACACCACCACGTGAGACAGGCCAGCAGTGAGAGAAGGAAACAACAAATTAGCATTGCTTATTATGTTAGGGGCAGAAAATGCTCCGATTGCCTGTGTAGCACTGTGAATTGTAGCCCTATCACCAAGACTTACATGAGTTGTGTCACGACATTCAGTCTCAGCTTTCTCTATTTCATGCTGAAAGAAGTGCCCAAATAGCTACTTTTCAGGATCACAGGAGTACACTAGTCCCTAGTACACTAGACTCATGTTACTTTATATAAAGCAGTGCATTGGGGAGCTCTATAAATCACTGTACGTGTGTTTCATTCGAGTCAGTTATTTTCACAAGTGAGGCAAAAGAGAAAAAAGAAACAATTAGCAAGATTGTAAAACCTTAGCTATGAAGGAAAATGTACAATCTAAGGAAAAAAAAATGTTTTTTGTCTTGAAATTACAGACAAGACACAGTCCCAAAGGTACTCAATTGATTCATTAATTAATTTTTAATGTGTCAGTTTAAATCCCTAGTACAGATTTAATCAGTATCTTCAATAAATCCAAGGTAAACTAGAATTACATTAAAATTCCCATTCATTTTAATAGTTTTCATGTCCCATCCTAAATAAATAAACTGTTTAGACCTAGTATGTGCTAAGAAATGTATTAGCAAAGGACAGAGTCAGTCTTTCCAGTACACACTGTCATGCTGTACAAGAAACTGACATCTCTCTCCTATTCTTTTTGATAAACAGAGGCAAATCTCAGAACCAAAAGCAAGAGAGAACCTTAGTTTCAGTGGTGGAAATGAATGCTATGCCATCTGCTCAGCATACCTTAGAGAAAAAGGACCTATTTCCCCTCCTCATTCACATAATTAGTGAGCTGTGAAATTAGTTCTTTAATGGATAGGAAACCTGGAGATTATTGCACTTGTCACAATACAATACAATGCAATACAAAATGAGCTTATATAGTGCCTTTTCATGCAAATGCATCCCAAGGCTCTTTACAATAAAACTAAACATAAAAATGCAAAAAATATACTACCATTATAGTCTATAAGCTACTGCTAAAGAGGAAAATATACGTTCACATTTAAATGGCTCTCCCAAGGAGAGATTTCAAAACTCAAACAGAAATAAATCCTAATTTTGAAAATAGCCAGTATAATAGGTTTCAATGATCTCAGGCACCAAGTACTTTATGCAGGGGCTCCAAATCAGTCAGAAAATATTTTTGCTGCCAAATTGTTCATTATCTTCAAGGCATTAAAGTGCTTTTAAGGCAAGCTGATATTTGACAAGAAGGCAGTGAAACACCAAAAAGTTGCAATGACATGCTGAGTAAGCGTGATACAAAGCTTAATATTCTAGAAGCAAGACTTGGCAGTAGCTGGAGTCTAGACAACAGCTTTTAAATAAACTACATAATAAGTACAACACATAAATCTGGCTCAGAAATGCAAACTCTTTTTTTTTTAAATTAGCTTTACTTCTAAAACTGTCGTCTTTGTACCAATGAAGGAAATTGCTATGAGACTTTAGCAAAAGCAGTTCACAAAGAAGCAGTCAGAAGTTCAACACCAGCACTAACTGATTAATTAGATATAATTTTGGACACAGAACTGTTAAGACTCAGCAGCAAGAATCAAATGGACATTATGCCAGATGCAGAACAGCATGGTATTCTGTCAAATTCCATAAGCCACTGAGGTGGAAATCTGTAGGATGACAAGACAGTCAACTTCAGTGGAAGCATTAAAAGAAAGCCACTGCAGTTTTAGAAGTAATTGAAATTCTGACAATATTCTTTATATTTGATTGATGATTATTGCTTCACTGGAAGTAAATCTAAATGAGAATGTACCTCTTTTAAATGCACACAATTTCAACTCATAGCTGGCTAGAAGTAGAGTTCTCTATTTGATTTTTAGAAACTAGAACATAAATCCCTTATTTACATAGGATGAGATTCCACAACTCACCTTCTATAAGATTAAACATAGGCTTATTTTTTTTACTCAATAAATATAGATAAAACCATGTATTCAAAAATAATTTGGTTTAGTGATTCAACACTGCACTCATCTAACTGGTTGTAGTCATTGATTTTACTGCAAGAGAAATAAACAACACAAAACTCAGGAAATAGTATGAAGTATATCTTTGAATTTGTTGGTTGGGCTCCTCTCTTGGCTGGTAGCTACCTTTCCTTTGAGAGACAGTAGGACCTGATAGTCATTGGCCTAGCTCTCCGACCTTGTTAATTAGGCTTACTGAGCTTTATATCTCACTGACCTTTGTCCATACCACTTTCTCTTCCTTAAATCTTGCTTTTGGGACTGTGTATTGTGGTACAAGAAGTACTGCAGGTTTCAGCAAAAGACTGTTTGGGGGCAAGGAAGGAAATATACCTAATGAAATTTCTAGAATTCTTTGTCTAAAAAGACATTAGAAACATGAGAAGAAACAGAAGTAGCAAATTTCAGAAAAAAAAGTGGTTCTGAATTTCAGATGGAAACCTGCTACAATGCCTGAATTCACTGAAGCACATGTAATACAAGAAAATAACCTTATTGAAAAATGACATTAGTAATGTTTTAGTTAATTTGTGCAATCATTAACAATTATGTTGTACTCCACAAATATATCTTCATCCAGTTTCTGAACTATGGGTTGTGGGATGATTTTTCTTACACAATCCTACTTACTAGCCATGATGACTTGGTTGGATACAAATAAACTCATCTAAAATACTGCTCTCGATATGGGCATTTGTATTTCTACAACTACGCTTTTTTAAAAAAATATACTACAACTACAGAAGCTGCAAAAATTTTTCATCAAATTGAAATAGAATGAAATTGAGTTGGGTGATTAAGATGTCAGGTGACAAATGCCTGTGATCACATGTCTGTTTTTCAGTTGACTCTGTCAAGTGACAAGAAAGTTTTCAGCAATCAGATAAGCAGCTCAATCAGACACATAATTTCACTCACAATATATCTCAAATTAAGACAGAGTACCAATCTGTCTTTGATTTTTGTCCCAAGCTTAGTTGGATACTACACATTTCTTCTCAATACTGTTCTCTCATTCCATTACCTCCTGACTTACTGTGGGTGTTGTATTTGCCTCTATTTTTCACATGTTTCTGTGCAGTCACTTTTGAGCCTTGCTGCTAAGTTACTTGCTAAATATTGTCTAACAAATTGCATGCAAGTAGATAAATCTCACTGTGAAAGGGCTCTGATGGAGCCAGACTCACTACAAAGAAAGTAGAAAAAGAGTCCTTTTTCTCATTTCTCCATGGGTCTCCTCAGAGTAGGAGCTAGTCTCTTTCTTCTCTGTCATCAATCACACCCAAAGATGTCAAAGGTGCAAGATAAACTCCAGTAGATCTATGCTGTGAGGCACTGGAGCATTTTGCTCAGAGGTGTTGTGATTTCCCTATCCATGGAAGTGTTCAAGATGAGGTTGGATGGGGCTCTGAGAAATTTGGTCTAGTGGGTGTCATCCCTGTGCATGGCAGAGGGCTTGGAGCTAGGTCATCTTTAAGGTCCCTTCCAACCCAAACCATTTGATTCTTTGATATATGTCACACACTCTCTTGTCCTGGTTAATCAGCGTTGTAAGGAGGCTTTTAGCTTGGAGGCTTGGAGCTGGAGCACAGTAGTGTTTTTTACTGGTTTCTAATCTATGTGGGCAAAGCCGATGAAGAAAACCACTATAGCCTAGGTCCCAGCAAAGGAGAAATCTTCCTCATGTAATGGAACAGACAAACTGCTTCTTCACCAAGTTTTTTGCCCTTCTTATAACATAGAAGAGATATGATTCTCAGTGACCTTCAGTATGGTTGTTTGAGAAAAATCAGCTGGAATTTCTGAATGCAAATGGACTGTTCACACACTACAGCTACAACCCAAGATCTGCCTCTGTTTCTTAAGACCAAACAAAAAAAAAATTCAAAAGTTAGAGAAATGGTTCACATCATGACACATAGATAAAATTCAGGAAAGCCTAACAGAACAGGCAAATCATGGCCATCACAACCATTACCAGACTTAGAAGACATAAGAGTTCATTGATGTCATTTGATATCTGAGTCAACAAATGTGCTAAATGCTTTTGGAACCTCTGTGCTTAATTAACTACTAAGGGTTAAAAAATTTTGCAGAGTCCACTTTTTAATAAACATTGTATCACCACTTGCTCAGCACCTTTTATGCACCACCATGTTTTTGTATATTTCCATGTACCTCCATCAAACTACATGTACATTTTAAGTACTATTAAACCACACCGCTCTGATCCATATCTCAGTGCTCTAGAATTATCTCTACATCACAAAAATAGGTTAGAAAAACATTATTTTCATCATGCAGTCTAGTTTAACATTAATTTAAGATGAAGGATTGCTAGGCTAGTTGTGTTTCTTCATGAGCTGTATCAATAATAGTACATTTCTCAAACAGAAAAAATCACATTTCAGCTTCTACTATAACTAATTGTGGACTTCTATAATCTACAGATAAATAAAAAAATTAATTATTACATAAGCATGATCTGGAAGAACTTTCAATTACTTAAATACAGATGATTAAAAACAGCTTGAAAGCAGGAAAAATCCTCAGGTTTTTAATTAAATGTTAAATTAAACTAATGTGATTATTTCTCCCCTTAATTAAATTTATTACTAATAAAAGTCTTTGAAGAAACATAGTCTTCTACTTAAAAGGTTCTCTGTGAAGTACTTGAAAACACCAAGAATTTTTCTACATTGAGTGATGTATGAAATAAGGCAATAGAAAAGAGAAGCTTAATAAATTTACTTTATGCTCTTCAGCATTTGATCCAGTTTGGATCCCAGACAAGAATGAACTATTTGAAATATTAGCAGTTCATTTTCCCTAGATCAGAAGATACTTGTATTTACAAATATGACACAAAAGATCTCATAATTGACCTCTGTACACTGACTGTGGGGAACTTTTTCCACAGAAAAGGAATAAAAGAAGGTCAAACAAACAAGCAATAAGGTTTAGGTAGCTAATTATATCCCTGAAATTACAAGGGTTGCCTTTATGAGGATTCAAATACTTAACCATTTGCAAAATGCTTTTATGGTAAGTGTGAGGAATAAAGACAACCTTCTTACAAGTATGATACATATTTGCTTATAGTGATCTCTATTTTATATATGAACTTGACTTTACTTGTTTATGTCATGTCCAATAAAAGAAAATTAATGACTATCACTGAAAGAAAGAAGGAAAAAGAAGAACGGAAAAATAAGACAAATCTCTGCTATGTGCCAAAGAAGAAATCCAACTTTCAACTTTGTCTCAGAGTTAACTCTTCTATAAACCAACTCAAAATTCTCTAGACAGTCTGAATTTTCCACGATAAAAATATGAAGCATTTAATTCACAAAATGTTGTCAAAATCTATTTCTTCATCAAAGACAAAGCAAATGAGGAAGAAAATGCAATAGTACTATATTCTATAACTCATTTGATAGGTCCTGTCCTGTCAGAAGAATGGATCTGAATTTACATCTACCAGTCACCACTGTAATCAATATCATGCTATAAACACATCATAAATTAAAAATATCTATATTTTCATGCAAATAAAAATATATTGCTAAAGTCCATTAAAATAAACCCAATCAGTTCTTTGAATATTCTAGCACAAAACATTCTATGCAAAATAAAACTGAAAAAAAAAAAATTAATCTTGACACAAAATATTCTTATTCTCTACTCAGTTCTGTGTTAAACTGAATTGACTCATTAAAGATTTCAAGGGAAGACCTTGTACAGTTCACTTAAATAATGAATATCAGGTGCCAAGTTTTCATGATTAGTAAACTATGCATATACTTCTCTACTTTTTAGTTCTTGTGCTATCTTTACCTGCACGTTATCTGCATAATGCTACTATATTAAGTAGGATAGCTTATAACTTTCATATGCAGCTCATTATTCTCTTCAAGATCATCTTTGTCTTCCTATCTTTACTCAGTTAGATTTTACCCTTGTGAGACAAGTCCAACTACATTCAAAAGGTCAAACTGTTCAGAGGCTTTTGCCTAGTGTCTGATGGTCATTAATGTATTCTGAGAATTTCAAGTGTGACTTCATTAGCTGCATCAAGAATGACACTGAATGCAAATGCTCACAAATGTGTGTGTCTGCATTTGTTTCCTAGGTGACCATGACAAAAGGATACAGATAAATGCATAAAAGTGAAAGAACACTCTCAAGTTTTTTTAACAAAGTCCTTGAAAATAGGTGAACATGTTAAAAAGGAATGCACATCAAGTCTTTAATCCATTGTGGAACATTTTTCATCATATAAAAAATTACTTGCTACTGACTGAATTTCAGACCATACTATCATCTGAAATAAGCTCAGACTGACTGTGGTCACTGGTTTAACAAAGTTGTAACATACTGAAACAAAATTCTCTTACTGAGCTTGTACTTATGGTACTTGTCCTTCCAAGCATTTAGAAAACAGTAAGAATATTGCCTTCCCAATTGGCAAAAGGAGTGCAAGTACACGAGACAAGGCATGTTCCAAAAGGATTGACTTCTTCATCAGCTTTTATAAATCACATTTTATTGGCAAAAGGAGTGCAAGTACACGAGACAGGGCATGTTCCAAAAGGATTGACTTCTCCATCAGCTTTTATAAATCATATTTTATATCTTGCACTACAGTAATGCCTTGGATAGAACACTGGATGCACAGTCAGGTTGGTGGACTTGGGGTTTTTACAACTCCCTATATATCCAGACTCTTTGTAGTCAGTTTTATGAAGGACAGACATGATGTAGTGCAGTTTGGAAGGTAAGAACAACAGCTCTGTTTCTTTAATCTAACAGCCTGAGCAAGTAATAGATACTGGAGGTACTATGAACAGGACAGCCTAATCAAATCTCCTCCTTCTGCAGTATAAAAATTGTAGGGATACATAGCATTATTTAGGATGCATTGCATAACAAGGATTTACAATGGAACACTTACTCATTTCAAAGCTGTCAAAAATGTGCCATAATCTCCTTAGCCTGCTAAGCAGTACTTGTCCTTTGCTAATTACCTACTTTTCTCTCTTATCTTTAGTGATAACATAATACACAATATGTAATTATTACTTTCAAAAAGTTGAATAAATAGCCTATTTCATAAAAAACCAAAATACTATTTTTCAGTTCTACCGAACTCACTGCCACCTGCTCTTCATTTTTCCCCATATTAGTCTTATGTTATAGGTTATTTCCACTGTGAGTACAATGAACAGAAATAGGCCTCTGACCAGAGTTTAGTTTAATTATTATTGTTATTTTTCTTTGTAGGCTGATCTTCTCATAAAATCTTACTCTGCTACCTTTCTTTTGAACAACTCATAAAAAAATAGATAAGAACAATGATGTGAGAAAAATCTGACAACACTCAGAAGTCAAGAAGGGTTGACCAACTACAGTGCAGGTCTCATTACTAGCACTATTACTCTCCTTAAAGTGTGTCCTGTTTGATAAAAAATTACAAACCTGCCTTTAAAAATTAGTGGATACAAACTACAGAAACTATGAGAGGTTGCATACAAAAATAAACTAAGATTTACTTATAAAGCCCTGTAGTTTCTTTTTTATTGATTCTTCTATTGCTTGGTCAGAAAATTTGAAGGGCCAAATCTTGAATTATGTTAAGACAATGTGCTTTTAACACACAGAACCAAATAGCAAGTAACATAATAACTTGTTAAGACAATGTGCTTTTAACACACAAAACCAAATAGCAAGTAACATCATAACTTTTTCCCAAAAAATTCTCCTATAGTGTAGTGCCAATAGTGCTGACATTACCCTACTTCAAGCTTGATTCACAACTTGTTCTCGATCAGCTACTTCCAAAATATAGATAGTTTCAAATTTACCCTACAATGTGACTTTTCAAGAAGATCCAGAACAAGAGATTAATATGGAAGAAAGCAATTTTTCTTTAACCTTTCCAGGCGTGCTAAAGAGCACAGAAAGGAGGTGGGGCTGTTTAGGCTGAGGAAGAGGAGGCTCAGGGAAGACCTTCTCACCCTCTGCAACTCCCTGACAGGAGGTTGGAGTCAGGTGGGGGTTGGTCTCTTCTCCCAGGCAACCAGCAGCAGGACAAGAGGGCACAGACTCAAGCTCTGCCAGGGGAGGGTTAGGTTGGAGATTAGGAAGAGATTTTTCCAGAGAGAGTGCTCAGACATTGGAATGTGCTGCCCAGGCAGGTGGTGGATTCACCATCCCTGGAGGTTTTCGAGCTGAGACTGGATATGGCACTTAGTGCCATGGTCTAGTAACCATGGTAGGGTTGGACTCGATGATCTTTGAGGTCGTTTCAACCTGGTTAATTCTATGATTCTATGAAACCAAGCATGGATTCAAAAAAAATGGCAAAACAAAAATCAGACAGATAGAGGTTTAGGTTGCATTACATTTATATATCTCAGGAATCATTAAAAGAACTGCTATACAAGACCATCAACAGAAGATCTCACAACTAGATGATGCCTACGCACACAAATTCCAGCCCTAGCATACTACTACTACTAGGAGAAAGCTCTCCTAAACTCAAAGCAATTATAACAAGTGAATGAAATTAAGAAGAAATGGCTTGCAAAACTAGTTCCTCCCCTTCTCAGCTAATAAAATCTATTGCCCCTGAAATCATTTCATTTAATTCTCACTTGCAAACATATCCCACAAAACCATTTTGCTGAGTGAGATTTCATAAATCTTTTTCATTTAATTCTCACTTGCAAACATACCCCACAAAACCGTTTTGCTGAGTGAGATTTCATAAATCTCTCAGCCTGGGATTAAATTTTACTGGTTTATGAACTGTTAAATTGCATTGTATGCTTATTAATGCTTGTGTTTTCTTAATTCTTGACATATTCCCAACTCCACCCTGGGGTGCAATTAAGAAAACAAGACAGATTTTTTTTCACCCCAAAAAATGCATTTCAACTGGGAACAACATATAAGCACCAGCAAGCTATAAACAATGTTCATATAAACTATTTTTTAAAATTACCATTTTTTTTTTGTTTTTCAAAGAAAATTAGTATTTCAAGTGAGTAATCATCATATTAAGGCAGAGCTGTTTAGATTTTAGTGAATTTTAACAGGGTGTTTTTTTATAAAGAAGTGTATATGATTTTAAGTAAAGACAAAAGAGTTGAAAATTATTTTCCCAATAATCAGAATACTTGTTTTAACATCTGAACAAATCAAATAATTTATTTCCTATGTTATCAGAAAAGACCTTAAACTAACAAAAAATTATCGAAAATTATTTTAAATCTAGAAGAAGTGAACTGGCTATGTAAGTTTATTTTTTGAAGTGTAATTTTTTTCTTACACAGAAAGACAAAACAAAATAAAGGATTTTCTCATTTGCCTCAGTACCTCATAGTCTGATCTCCAGTTCTTAGAGAAATAGCAAAGTGGATCATGAAACAATGGCTAAAAAACAGGACAAAAGAATAGGAAAATCACTCTAAATGATCATGATGCTGTTGCCACATTTCTTGCCATTACATTGTCATTATATAGGAAAGAATAATCATTCTTTTATTGACAGAATAAAAATCCATTTCCTGGTATAAAAGTTTGAAGTGGTAGAACCTTTTCCATCTAGCAGAATAATCTCTGATAATCATGTAGTTTAGTAGAATATTTACAGTGCTAAGAACCCAGAAGTATCTGAAAATGAGTTAGGTAGGCAGTCGCATATTGCAGCATGATTTTTACTTATTGCAGGTGAAACTTTGAAACAACTTGAAATTTTGTCAGAAATTGACACAGGAGATATAGTTAGCTTAAACATAGCTTCTCCTGAAATAAAAACTGCGGCATTTTCCCCATCTGCTTGACCTTTGATTCAAGATATGAATTTCATTTTAGCAAATAAAATGCTAAATATTTAGGGTAGAAACTGAAGTGAATAGGATTTTTGAATTGATTTTTTTTTTAGGACAAGGACAAGGAAACCTTGTCATTCTTGTGAAACAAGAGCTTAAATCTTAAGTATGAGGGAAAATTTCATTTCAGGGAATGGTGCCTCTGAGGAGGGACCCCAAACAAAGGAAATCCTGGGCTTTTACACTATCATAATTTAAGCGCAGCAAAGGAAATCCTGGGCTTTTACACTATCATAATTTAAGCTCAGCAAAGTCACAGAATAAGTTAGGTTGGAAGGGGCCACAATGGGTCATCTGGCCCAACCTCCCTACTCCAGCAGGGCCACCCTAGAGCACATGGCTCAGAATTATGTCCAGACTGCTCTTGATTACCTCCAGTGAGGGAGAATCCACAACATCTCAGGGCAATCTGTTCAGTGCTCAGTGACTGGAAAGGCAAGTTCTTCCTCGTGTTCAGGTACAACTTCCTGGGCATCAGTTTTTTGCTGTTACTTCTTGTTTTATTGGTTTCCACAAATGAGAAGAGTCAGGCTCCATCATCTTGGCACTTCCCATTCATGTGCTTAAATACATTAATGAGGTCCCCCTCAGTTGTCTCTTCACGAGACTGAACAGACCCAACTCCCTCAGCCTTTCCTCATAAATGCCTTCATCATCATCAAAGTTATCTTAATCATCAAAGACCCCCAGTCTGGGGGTATTTGGCACCTCAGATTGAGCTCTAGGTGATGAGAGCCCCAGGGAACAGGCCATGAACTGGTGACCCTTTGCATAACAAGGACACCTGTGGCACCTGCCAGGTGACTGGACACTCAGACCAATCTGCAGCTTGCACTGCAGCTTGCAAACTGAGCTAGCTGTACTGAAAATAGTCTTCAACAATAGGAACAGTTTGAGATTATTTAAAAATGCATCTTTAGTTTCAATGTCTGATTTTGATTGGATGACATTCTGGTTTCAAAGCCAGTCTGTCTACCCAGGGTTTGGTATTCCGATGTAAGGTTAAGCAGTAATTGATTTCCTAAACTCTGATCAGCTTCTCATTCTCACTTATTTTAAAACCCACCATTTATTTGACAGGTTATCTGTCTTTACCCTGTAACAAGTGTTCAGGGTGGTTTGTTTCTTTCCAATTATAGAAAGAGGAAAAAGTTCTCAGTATAAAACATTCAGTCTATATGGTCATCTACATTTATCTGGAATAAGAGAATAAACACTGGAGGGGAGGGGGTAAAAAATATTTTTATAATTATATTTATTTTTATAATTATAATACATTTCTGCCATTTTCTGCTTTCTGACTAACAAGATCACAGTGTGATTTCACAAGACCTTGTAAATATCTCATCATGTCATAAACTCTACTAATCCAAGAACAATATTGCATTCAATGTATCACTTGCTTTAGCCAAAGTCATCTAACAGCATAAACACTTGCAGAATGTGCTTATAATACACAATTAGGAACTAAGTCTTATGATGTTTCTGTACAGGTTCCATAGGTTTTGTATATATACATGTGTATGTATATATATATATATATA
>NW_008690702.1:35938-37016 GCF_000695815.1 Acanthisitta chloris | reverse complement strand
AAAAGCATCCTTTTTTAATGTGATGAAAATTCTGTGATCTGTTTAGAAGACTTGAAAACTATCAAATGTTCTCATACTTGCCCTATGGCTTGCACATACTTTGGTTAATTTTAGCCAGTGGTTGTATTTCTCATAACCTAGTCCCTCAAAGTGTCTTCTTTACAGACTCTGCCAAAGGGCTAGTTCTTACTAATCTCACCTGACTTTGTTCTGACTAAGTCCTCCTGAAATGCTATCTGTTCTGCAGAGCATTCCTTCTGCAGCTGTCACATGCCATTGTGCTTGCTCTGTACGTACTGAACTGTGTTGTACTCACATATGACTCTCATCTGTTTTTTTCAAGGGAGGGTTTCTATTCTGTCCTGTGTACTTTTTTCCTTGGTTGCTAATAACTTATGGTACTCTACAAATGACAGAAAAGCACATGATCTCAAGTAGAAGAGGAGATGACCCAAGAAAAGAAGTGAATAATATAGCACTTCTCTGAATGTTGAGATAAACAGAAGTGATGGTATGAAATAAATCAATAAATCATCTTGCAATGTATTTCAAACACTTTTGTTTGCCATCATGAGTAAGTACACTTGCTGAGACAGTTCAGACCTGGGATAACACAGGATTTTTCTAAGAACTGAAGGTTTCCCTGATATGTACAAGTGCTTTGTAAGTTTAACCTGCTATATCCTCCTTCACCCCTAACACCCTTTTCCCCCAACTCACCACCTTTTAATTACCTCCTAGCACTGTGTTCATGGAAATACTAGAACAAAGATTACAGAGCTCTGAAATTTCAGTCAAAGGGAAACTCTGCCAACATTTTTTACCTGGAAAAAAATGCTTTTCAAAAAGAAAAGATAAGGAATAGTCTTTGTTTTAATCTAGAATTGCACAAATTAATTGGCTACTCTGAGGCATAGTTATTTGGCATAACATGTTGCTTTGGGAGCTGCTTCCAGGTACAGCATGGAGCAAATCAAGCTCTTTCTTGTTTCTGGGAGTTCCCTGTCCTTGCCATGGAATTGCATTAAGCAGTCAGAATGCTGTGGTCAGTGGCATAATTGGGTTCAGTCCCAGAAAT
>NW_008690702.1:30659-35900 GCF_000695815.1 Acanthisitta chloris | reverse complement strand
GAAAGAGAAAGGGCTCTGTAAACAGTTGTAATTGGGTCTGACTGAAAAAAAATCATTAATGGTGCTGTGCTTTTTAAAGTGCTAAAGGTGCTCTTATACCCTAATTCTCCCCCTAAATGTCTGCACTGTGTGTCTATTGTTACCCCATGTCTGTATGGAAGACATAGTTCCCTTCAATTCTGTATTGAAGAGACAGGTCGGATTCTTACTTTCTTCCTAGACTTTTTTTATCTCCTCCCTCTAGTATGAGAGGCAGAATTCTGCTAGAAGGCAGAAGTTTAAAATATTTCTACTCCCCAGTGGGGCAGCCTCTGCTACATAACAGGAGAACCATTGCAACTCCACATTTCTACAACCTGTATTGAAGAGCCAGGTCAGATTCTTACTTTCTTCCTAGACTTTTTTTATCTCCTCCCTCTAGTATGAGAGGCAGAATTCTGCTAGAAGGCAGAAGTTTAAAATATTTCTACTACCCAGTGGGGCAGCCTCTGCTACATAACAGGAGAACCATTGCAACTCCACATTTCTACAACCTGTATTGAAGAGACAGGTCAGATTCTTACTTTCTTCCTAGACTTTTTTTATCTCCTCCCTCTAGTATGAGAGGCAGAATTCTGCTAGAAGGCAGAAGTTTAAAATATTTCTACTCCCCAGTGGGGCAGCCTCTGCTACATAACAGGAGAACCATTGCAACTCCACATTTCTACCATCGCCCATCGCCACTGCAGCTGTATGCAAACCCACTGATAACCAGGTTCCCCATATGCTGCCTGAACATTCTGAAAACACCTGAATTGTTCTCTGTGGAATATAAAGGGCAGAGGTAGCTGCAGAAAAAGGCAAGATACCCAGAGGAAATCAGTCATGTCAGATACCTCTCTTGTGAAAGAAATAATTGGGGGACAGCAAGAACAACTGGCTGGGTGGGAAAACAGCTAACTGTTCGGAATAAAACTGCAGCTTTGGTGTCTTTTTCAGTAAGAGAGGAAAAAAACCATTTTGTATATATCCACATGCCTTATAGAAATTCTTAATGTACGAGGAAACAGGATGAGCAAAGCTTATAGTTTTTCACATGAGGAATTTCTTTCTCAAGATAGTGCTTAGAGCAAGGATGGTGCTATCCCATTCTACAGCTGAGCCCGTGCACCATTAGGCAGGTTGGCCCACTTGCATATCAGTGTTTCCCAAGTTCTAACATAGGGAAATGATGTTTGCCATATTTTCATATTTTGTCCCAGTGGATGGCAGCTGCAGCAACAGGGAAAGACTTTCTTGAGGTGTCTTTTTTTTTTGTCTGTATGAAATGACTGAGTTGGACGAGGTCTCCAATGGAAGAAAAAAGAGGCATGAAGAATAACTTACGTGCCTGAAAGCTTGGCTGCTAGTTAATCTGATAAAATGTATTGACTTTGTCTACAGACTTTGTTCTGGATAGAAGTAAACATGAGTCGTGGCCTAAAATCTAATGTGAATGAGTTTTCTTCATACAAAAACTGAAAAACTGGCAAAACTTACTCAGTCTGTGTTGGCTTATGCCCAGTAGCAAAGGCACTCCAGAAAGGGGTTCTACTGATACGATTTAACTAAAAATACTTGTGTTCGGCTTGGTGTGTTATATATCTAATGATCTGGAAAGTGTTTGTTTCATATTCTCCCCATGGGCATAGAGCTTGACACAGAAAGACAGCTGTATTTTTCTAAAGTCAAAATTATTGCTCAGCTTTCACACAATTTGTACACATTAAAACTGACACTGTTTTCTAACTATTAAAGAATGGCAAAAATCAGTGGAGCTGGGGAATTACTGAAATAATGTAATACTTTTGAAGCAAGACTCATCCACATGTAGGAGGAAAAATGCAGTGGAAGCAATGCAACCTGAGAATTATTTTCTATATAACTTCAACTTGTGTTCTCATCCCCAATTCAGTGATGGACTTGTTTAAGTTTCTACATATTTTCTTGGCCTCACCACACAGCATCTGAATGTTTAAGAGAGATTGTGAATCTTCATGATGCCTGTGAGGCAGGAATAGTATTCTTGTTTTACTTTTGGTTTAAGGAGGAAAAGAAAGATAGGTGAAGTGAATTGCCAAAGGGCATGCAAATATCTGTGCCAGAGCCAGGAAACAGGTATTCAGTGTATCAGCCTAATGCCTGAACCAGCAGATTTTTTTTTCAGCTGTATCTATTTACAGACTACATGTACAGGTAGACATGTAAAGATTGCACACTATGTGTTTTCTTAAAGCATGGATATTTTACATAATTGCTGTGACATTATTGGAGCATTCCTTGGTCAAACACACACGAAACTCGTGACCTGTTTCAGTGCTGTAATATGCACAGAGAAGTGGCTCTAATATCTTCCATCTTCTTGGCCCTGATTCAGGGTCAAGAGGATATTTCCAACGGTTGCCTTTTTTTCAACAAAGAGTGTTCTGAAACCACAGGCTGTGTGAACTGAGCAAGTGCTCAGAGCACACACTTCTATAAGAAGCTTGCTTGCCTACTAAGCAATTCCCAGCAATGTCTTTGGCTGCAAGCTATTGTTATTTGTTTGTACTGTGGCAATGCCTAGAGGCTCCAGTCATGGATCAGGGCCCCATTGTGTTAGGTATTGTAGAGACACAACAAAAAGGTCTTTGTCATACTCTTAAGGCAAATCTGAGGTGAGTATGGGAAAAGAACTTTCCCAAATCCAAAGTTCTAGGGCCAAATTCTAAGCAGTTTACTGCTCTCCAGACTTTGCGTTTATCCTTGGTTTTCTCATCTGTATTGTTTATTCAACACAGATAATAAGTGAACTCTGAAAACACAATGAGAAATGCAGAAAATAAATGTAGTTACTTTTATTTCCCACTGACCTTCTAAATAAATAGTGATCCAGTGATTGACAGAAGTGCCATCAGGACTTTGTTGCCATCTTTGGCTTGTTTCATACCTTGGAGAGTTTTGTTGTGGTGCCTTAAGTGTATCCTGAGGCAAAAATGACACTTGCCAGAAAAGGTTATTTTCCTGTGAGTATTTCAGATATGCGTATTTCATTTGCCTTATGCATATGCCATTGCTGGGGGTATCCACATGACAACAGGAGTTTTGCTCCTCAGGCATTCACCAGCTGCTGGCACCAGAAGTCACATTCCTTTCTGTATCACATCACATTTAGTTGCTGTGGATACTCTTGTGATGCCAAAAACAAAGGATTAGGATTTGCTGTAGCCCTTCCTCTCCTAGAACAAAAGGTTCTGCTTCTGAATGCCTTATCTGAAATACAGGCAAACCAAGCAGCAAGGGTTGCTGAGGAGGGATGATACTGAAGCTCCATAAAACCCCTCACCCTAGACATGTGGCAACCACGTGCTTATCTCCCCAGAGGACCTTGGATGAATAGAATAAGGAACTCAACTTGTATTAAAGCAACTAAAGTGCAAATATCTACAGAGTCACATTAGGCCCCCCCATCTCTGCATTTTACTAGGAGATACTCTACCATTGGTTCAGCACTTAGAATTTTTTTTCTTTTCTGGATGTCCTTTTTAGCTCTACTCAAACTAAGAATGAGAATAAACTTTTCTAGGTTTTAGAGATACTGCTTATCTGGTGTACGGGATAACTGAAGACACAATCACAGAAAATGGGTGTGGAAAGCCCCTTGAGGGGACTTTTCATCTGCTGGGGAATCATTGTGTAATGCAAGGAAAGAGAAGATAGTCTGAGGTTGTAGTTTATGCTTTACTGACCCCCAAAAGCAGGTCTGTAGAAAGTGATTCTATCTCCAAATCCACGTTCAATTAACAAAAGAAAAAAGTAATATTTCTGGCAAAATAATAATATTAAAGATCATGTTCTTTCCCAGAAGAATTCAGCATTTATCACTCATAAATATAATTTTAATATATATGCCGATTAATCAAACACCTTTATAGTTAATTTTTGGATTAAATTTTTTGAATATTCTTACGCCCAAAATAAAAATAAAGTTAATAGTTTTAGCCACTGCTGGTGGGCCCATTTCATTATCCTTCTCTGCCATGGATTTAAAACTTGAAAGAACAAATATTTATCAGCTGGAATAAAGACTTTTTTAAAGTTTCTTTTTCTGCCTTCTGAGATGCATTCCAGACTTTGAAAGAAGCCACAATAAAGCTTTAATTTTCTATTTATATGCTCATACATTATTTTTATTCATGTATCTATAACCAGATAAACATTCTGCAAATTCACATGGAAGTATAATCACTTTGTTCTTCTTTTGGGATACTGACTCATAATTAAATAGATGCAGCTGAAAGACAAAAATGTGGCATTGTGACTGTACTGCTGCAGTAAGGGGAAAAGACATGGAAATAGTAGTTCTAAGGTCAGCAAAGTGGATAGAAATAGGAACTCCAAAAATCAGGTTAATTTTCTGGTGCATCCACAGACATCCTGCACCAGCCATGTAAGTTACTGATAGTGTTTTATACTTTGGCTTCAAAACAGGGATAATTATTTTCCTATGTCAGAGGTTTTTTTGGGAATAATACCTATTAGAGTCTGTTAAAAAATAATCTGATAATGTGATAACACTCACATAAGCATTAAGAGAAACAAGAACCTTAATTAGCACCACACTAGGGACTGATATTCTCGTTAGAAAGAGCAATAGACTAGAGGTACTGAAGGTAGCCAAAATTCAACCCTTTGCTGTTTATATAATGAGCTAACTCACAGTTGGTATTTGTTGTGAATTGCACAGTGAAAGAATTTACTTTAAAAATGCCTTTTTGTTGAGTCTTGAATGTCTTGTCCAAAATGTCTCAGTTTTAACAAACTTTCAGAGAATTTGAGCCTGACCTGGATTCTGAATCTGGCCAGATGAAATGCTCCCAGACAGCATCTGCAGCTCTGGGCTAGGTAGCTGCAGGACCATTTCCAGGGTTGGGCTGAACACTCCAGGTCTGCAGCCTGACTGGGCTTTGCCACCCTGCTAGGAGGGGTCTCAAGCTCCTACTGTGGAGCCAAGACTTACAGCGTTGGAAGATTGGGAAAGGCTTTTGGGATCTACAGTGCTGGTATGTGCCACCACTCAAGCACAGGCTGTAGGTATGGACCCCCCTGTTTCATGGTACAGTCTTTTCATGTCTTCTTGTGGAGCCAGGGGTATGGACAGACAAAAAAGTGTTAGATTCACTGTTTTATAGATTCTTGCCTTAATGCAAGCAATTCTTAGGGACTACATGTCCCTTAAATAAA
>NW_008690702.1:10496-30624 GCF_000695815.1 Acanthisitta chloris | reverse complement strand
TGAAATGTCAGAGATAATGATTGTAATCAGTCCTTTTAAGGTGCCAGAAATGTGCATGGTCATATCAAAATAAAGTATAGTCTACTTAAAACTGATCACATGTAGCAAGCAACAATACTGTCTAAAATATTGTAACTAAGTTTTTAGAAATGTCTTTTTTAAAAAAAGATTTCCCCATGCATTTTTTTAACAATTTAAACCCATTACAAATTGGGTCATAAGAAAATACATTTGTATTATTTTATTTTTAGCCACTTGTCTTCAGGAATAGGATGGGCAATTTCTCTGAGTTCTTTGAAATATTTCCATTAAGCTCTGAGTTCTCATTTGCTCATGTGATAATTTTCCATGTCTAACCTCAATTTTATTAGAAAGGAAAATTTCTATAACTTGACTCAGTCCTCATTTCATGCTGCACTGCAAAGGAAAAGCAGCTGTTTTCACAGACATATCTTGAGCAAGGTGATCTGCCTTTCCATGTAACTCTTGCAAACTCAGTGCTGCCACTTTCATAAAAAATGGTGTCATGAAATAGTTACATCCTTGAGATATATTTTAGGGTGTTAGGAAATTAAAGACTTAGCCAAACTGAAGGTAGAGTCTTAAAACAGCTTGCAGCATTTATGGCTTCTGCAACATTTTTGATGTGGAAGATCTACTAAGAGTACAGAATCATAGATTCATAGAATATTTTGGATTGGAAGACCCCTTTAAAGGTCATTTAGTACAACCACCTCTGCAAAGAACCCCATCCAATCTGACCTTGAACATTTCCAGGAATAGGGCATCCACAACATCTCTGGCAACCTGTACCAGTGTTTCACCACTCTCATAAAATAGATTCTTACTCATACCTAGTCTGAATTCACTTTCTGTTAGTTTAAAACCTACTGCAACAGGCCCTGATTATAGGTTGTCCCCATCTTTCTTATAAACCCTTTTTAACTATTGAAAGACTGTGGTAATGTTTTCCTGAAGCCTTCTTTTCTCCATGCTGAGCAATCCCAGCTCTCTTAGCCTATTCTCACAGGAAAGGTGCTCGAGCTCTCTGATCATCTGAATCCGCCTATGCCAGCTAATGGCACTGCTTGGAGTATCAACTTCATTCAGGCTGTGCAAGCTCAGGGAAGATGCTTTTAGAGGCAGCACAGAAAACGTGTTTTCCAAACACGTTTGTACTCTTGAGATTGTGAGAAACCTAAGAAGATATTTGGCTTAGGCAAATATTCTATTTGAAAATATGATATTTTCACTAATCCAAAGTCCTTCAATCTTCGTGAGTTTGCACATATCATTGCACAAGTCATTGTTATAGTTTAGTGTGTTATCTTTAGATAGAATAGTCATGCTAAAAAAAAAGGAAAGCAAAACAAGTTGCCGTTTGGGTAGATAGGATGTAGATCTTCATCTAGTGCATCCACTGGTGATTGATCTCCAGCCATTGTTGCTGTACTTTCAGCTGGTACTCTGTCATTTTGTTGTGTCATGAGTGAGGAAAAGACCCATACCTTCTGCCCTTGGCTCACCTTGCAGGCAGTCAGTGGAGAACAGCTGGTGCAAGGGCTGCTGGCAGCACTGAGTTCCCAGGCTGTGTGCACAGAGGGCACTATGCACTCTTGCTGCTCACTGTAAGAAGACCATGATCTGCACTAGAGAGGACAAGGGCTGCAAATAACAAATATAAATAAAATGTTTATCTTCTCACTTCCTGAACTTCGACAAAATTAAGAGACCAGCTTTGAGAAAATTACACTGGTAAACTGTTCTCTGTTGTGAGTGGAGCCTTTCTGTCTTCATTCAAGGAGGAGTTTAATATTCTGGCCACAGTTTGCACAGTTAAAGAAATCTGGACATTTCCTAGAAGTCTGAAGATTTTTGGCTACTAGAAATGCTAGAGATTTCCTCATGCTAAGAAAAACCACAGGCTTCTCCAATTACAAGTATAATTGTAATTCACAATTAGAAGTTACAATAAAAGAACATTTCCTGAAGCACACTCTTACCAAAGACCAGTTTAAATTGCAGTCATTATTTGCAGGGGAGGAAGGATAGAACTGCATTGTGACTAGTACCATTTATGTGGATTATACATTGCTATAAGTAAAAGAAACACTATGCCCAACTTGGGAACCCTCTTGAAAGGCAAAGTGAAGCATTTGGAATAAGAACAGCTTTTCTCAAATGGCTTTTTCATCTTATCCATCGTTCAGTCCCAAAGTGTTCACGACACATTGTCATCTGTCAGACTAAACAGAGAAAGGAAAGCATTATTCAATTCTTGAAATATTTCAGTGCCCACACATCTTCAATTCTCAGGACTTCTTTTTTCTTTTTTTCCAGCCATTTGTGTCAACGATATTATCTATTCAGAGAAATATGAGGCAATAGTATAGAATGTTAAGTTCTACAATGTCTTTCATTCCACACACTGCCCCAAACAAACACTTTACCAAGTTAAATAACATAGCTACAGAATTAAAATATTCCAGAGGGAGAGGCAAGGAAAAAGCCAGTGTTTTCAGTAGAAAGTGGAATAGTGATGGCAGCTTCCGAGGGCTGTTCTGGGATGCAAATGAGGATGTTCTTATAACCTCAGCTTCTGTATTTCAGGGACTTTGTTAAGGGCAGGATGCTCAAACGGAATTTGGAAGAGGGCATTTCCAAGGAAGGAAAATGGGCCAGAATGGCATTTCAGTTCTATTTAACCTGTTCAGATCTATCCTGCTTTCATGCTTGTTTCTGATTGAATCCAAAACTTAAAGGGATAGAGCTCTCCAGAGTAGTGCCCATGGATGTAACTAATTAACTTTACAATGTGATGCTGGTTTACATGAATTAGAGATTTGAAAGATCAAGAAAGTGGAAATATTAGGAGTTTGTGAGGTTTTTGTAGTTGTGAGCTGAAACTTTACTAAGACAGCCTGTGAGATTTTTGGTACACTTAGGTAAGATATTACACTCTATTCAGAGCTTAGCTTCCAGCACACATCTGAACTTCAGTTCTGGTCTGAAGTTTTGTGTTAATCATGGTCGGAATTTAGCCTCTTTAGAGCAGAGGAACCTACAGCCCTTACATTAAAAAAACTCTTTTATCCTGCCCCTGCTGTATGGATACAGTATACAAATATTGTCTCACTGCTTAATCTGTTACTGATCACTGACTTGATAGAAATATATACAAAAGTAAATACAAAACCAGAATAGAACATAATTGCATCACAGTGAAATCTTTGGCAGTTGGCTCATGAAAATAGTCATGAAGCTAATTTTTAAGTCTGCACAAATATGACTAGCAAATGTCATAGCTTTGTGCTTTCCACAAAAAGTTATACATAATCAAAGTGGTAGACTCCTTAGAAATATCAGATTACTCACATTCAGTGATTTATAGAAGTAGACTTGTCATCCCCATGAGAGTCAGCAGCTACACCTTTTCTCTTGAAATTTGATAGTCATTAAAATGATATGCAATTTTATTTGCAATTTTATATGCAAAATATGTAGTCTTGACTTTGATACTAGTGTGAAATTACATTGGGAAATGCCCTGAAGTCTTGATGCCTACAGAAAGAAAAATGTATTTTTGTAGTTATGTGAACATTTTGAAGTAGCACTGATGAGCCGAATAGGATGCAAACTCTACCCTCCTTGTATAGTGGAATGTATTTCCAGTTTTATACTGTTAGTGGAATTCTGTGAGTGACAAATATTTTTTGTAGATGTTAAAGGGTTGGACTGCACCTCAAAGATCATGTAGTCCCTGCCTGCCCCTGCAGGGACACCTCCCACTAGACCAGCTTGCTCAAAGCTTTATCCATGCTGGCTTCGAACACTGTCAGGATTGGGGCATCCACAACCACCCTGGGCAACCTGTTCCAGTGTCTTACAACCGTCACATTAAAAAACCTCTTCCTAATATCTGATTTAAATTTTCCCTTTTTCAATTTTTATCTATTATTCCTTATCCAATCACTACAGTTCCTAACAGAGTCCCTCTCCAGCTTCCCTGTAGGCCCCTTCAGATACTCCTCTGGACTTGTTCCAACAGTTCCATGTTCTTCTTATGTTGGGGACACCAGAACTGTGTGTAGAACTCCAGGCAGGGTCTCACAGGAGAGAGGAGGAGAATCACCTCCTTCGACCTGCTGGCCACACTTCTTTTGATGCAGCCCAGGACATGGTTGTCTTTCTGGGCTGTCAGAGCACATTGTTGGCTCAGGTTGAGTTTTTCATCAACCATCACCCCCAAGGCCTTCTCCACAGGACCACTCTTAATGACTAATATCTGTCTCAGCACCAACCAGTGCTGAGGGACGCCACTCGTCACTGCTCTCCACATGGACAATGAGTCATTGAGAACTACCCTTTGCTTGTGACCATCCAGCCAGTTCTTTATCCGCTGAGTGGTCCACCATCAAATTCATGTCTCTCCAATTTAGAGACATGGATGTCGTGTTTTACATGTAACATGAAAGTAATACGTAATATGAAATCTTCTATAAGGGCTGGATTTGTTTCAGTGCTCACCATATGACTTCATTTTTGCATCCTGATTGATTCCTGGCAACTTCTCTTCTACAAAAAACGTGATTTTATTTAAGGACATTATGATGAAAACATTTTATGAAATCAAGGGTCTAACTAGCTTAGTGTCATACCTGTAACAGTGACCAACTATGTTTGCAAAAAGAATTTCAGAGTAGGGTCAATGTACAGACATTTCTACATCATACTTACCCAATATTCTGGGATTTCCTAATTACTTAGTTGCGGGCACCAATCTCATAGGAAATAAATATATCCAGCTAAGGATGTGTACACACAACACACACACACACATAGTTGGTTGTTGTCATAGTTTTAATAAGTACATAGATATTTCCTATTCTAATGCTAAAGTGCATTCTTGCTCTACTTGGGCT
This sequence comes from Acanthisitta chloris, assembly GCF_000695815.1. Classification (NCBI taxonomy): domain Eukaryota; kingdom Metazoa; phylum Chordata; class Aves; order Passeriformes; family Acanthisittidae; genus Acanthisitta; species Acanthisitta chloris. The sequence goes on along the minus strand of NW_008690702.1, from coordinate 25,702 downwards.
ATGGCAGTAGGGAGGCCTACTACATTTCAGTGCATAAGTAAAATTTTTACTGATTGTCTGTTGTGTATACCCTTGCCAGCTCAAAACACCCAGCCTTCATGCATCAGTCCTCAAAAACTGTGGACACTTGAAAAAACACAGGATCACACAGAATCTCTTAGGACGGATGATGCCTTCAAGATCATCTAGTCCAACTGTCAACCTAACACCATAATCACTCCTAAACCATATCCCCAAGTGCCACAACCAGACACTTCTTGAACACGCCCAGAGACAGTGACTCCACCACTTCCCTCGGTAACATTTTTCCTAGTATCTAATTTGAACCTATCCTGGTGTGACTTAAGGCCACATGACTTCATTATACAGAATAGTAAAAAAAAAAATCAAAAGAGAGATTTTCATTGTCTTCTGAGCCTTAGATGTTGATTTGGGGAATGTTTTTTGACAATTGTTCTCAGAAGATTTAAAATAAAAATTAGTTTCCAGTTCTTGAATACGAGAACGTATGCTTGAACGAAAGCAGCAAATATAGCTAGCATTGACAAAGCAAGTCATTTTTAGGTAAAAAGCTTCAGTCAGATTTCACAGCCACTGCTACATTCCTTCTTTATGATGCTTTAGAAGTTCCAGACAGAAGAGGAAGTGCTGAAATACTCAGAGAAAGGCGCTTCTCTGCCCCAGGATGGAGTCCTGTCTGGAACTCAGTGTGAACCACTGTACCACAGAAGGGAGACCGTCCTTGGGTGAGAGTGATTCTGGCTTCTACAAACCTATGGCAGCTGAAGACTTGAGCTCATATGCAGGGCAATAGACTCTGACCTTTTGTGTGCATTCTTCCCATAATTACACAATAAAAATGCAGACTGTTATTTCTATCTTGCAAAATATCAGCTGTGAGTTTGAAACTGTTCAAGATCCAAATCAACACACTTTAACTTGAAAGCTACAAGTTTAAAAAGTAGGCAAAAGCCACAAGCTGGAGATCAGGGATAGTAATATGTCCTATGAAAAGAGGCATGATATGACAATACTGATGGCAAATTGTATTTGTCAGTTGGATAGAAAATGGAAATTTTCCTAGACCTTCTAGGAAAAGGCAGTATGGAGTAGTTTTGGGATGCCAGAAAACTCTGACAGCCCTCAGGTGGGGATAGCCTTTAGGAAGGTCAGAGAATGGGTTGAGGGAAGAATTTGAAGAAGTCAGCATTGTGGACAGCAGAAATTGTGAGGTAAGAGGTTAAGAAATAATAGGAGAGGAACAAAAGTTATTTTACTTATTGAAGTTATATTTGCCAAATGAAGCATTGTTATTCAATGAGAACAGGTGATATCAATTCCTGAGAAGATATCATGTGTCTCATGACCATTTAATCCTTGCTCACCTGGGTACATACCAAATCAGAGTGGAAGGAGGGTGATGAGGTCAGTTCAGCAATTCTATTTTTGGCATGAACCTGTGCTTGTCTACCAGGTGATCAGAGAAATTTCTTGAGCAGTGTCTTGTACTCAATGATAGTGCAGAAGGTATCGTTCTTTCTGTTACTTGGTTGGCTCTGTGCTTGCACCAAGCCATGGCTGCTGCTACTGAGGTAGATGTGTAAAGTTCTACATCATAATGTTGGAGCTTTTCCTATATAATAAGAAACACATAAAGTTAACCCAGAGCAGGTTATCTACCTTGCAGGTATCTGGAGCTTCAGAACAGCCTGGAACACTTCAGTAGCTAGTTGGTTTGTGGTCACCAGTGTTCTTACAGGCCAGAAGTAAAGTCTCTTCCCCTCTATATGGAGTATCTTTTGAAACACTTGTGTACCATGTACCTTTCACGCCACTTCATTAATATCCTCTGGTTCTCAAAATATAATGTACTTTTATAAAAAAGGCTGAATGGTGAACTTTGTCTCATGATAAGATAGGAATTAACAGGCACAGCAGATTTAAATGAATTGGATTAAATTCAAGTCTGTCAGCACAGACCATTGGCATACCAAAAAGATGAAGATGTGAGTTATGATGTATCTCCTGTGTTGTAATTTTTTGTATGTGGAATACTCAAGGAGAAATATGAATGGTGGCTTCAATGTATTTCACTATGATGTATTATCCAGAAATCACATACATTTCTGAACTGGCAACAAATGGAGATGTTTTACTCCCCGATGAAAAAATAACTTGATAAATGAATTTGTTGTTCATTTTGCAGACTTTTCTACTTTCAGCTATAATTTTGTTAGAAAAGTGTTGCAGATCCAGAATGGAACTTCTAGTGAAGACAAAATGCAGTTGCAGAGCACATACAGCCCAGTGCACAGGGCCATCTGCCTAATTCCAATGAGAAATCTAAAATCTCCAGCATCCTAGAAACTGTTAGTGTTCTCTCATCCCCTCATGACCAAGCATCAGAGGTTTCTTTGAGGATTTATTTTTCCTATAGAATCTGGTAATATTTAAATGTATTACAGCCTAAAATAAATGTGCAAGAGATATGGTTTTGCAAGTATTTCTTAAGACAATAGAACTTAAACTCATAAATTTGAGGACTCACAGCTGTGCATTGTGCCAAGAACAATGAAATTAAGCAAGAGTTTTCTTATTTTTCTTCTTGGTCATCCATCTTAAATGCAAATGCTCCTATTTGTGCTAATGTTGACACTGAAAATAGAATAATCAGGTTTTTAGTAGGATTTTACTGTGGTGAGAATCAAATCCAGTATTATCCAATGACTTTGTGAAGGAAATTATTAACTCTGCAGAGAGTCTAAAGTGACTACAGACAAACTCAGAGCCAATACAACTATAAGCAAAATTTATGTCTATCCATAATGTTGATTTTGGCACAAAGGGAAATGACTGAGCAAGTGCAAGAATAGGAAATAGTTGAACTTCATCAGATACTTTTAGTGTTCTGAAGAGGTCTGGGAATAAATCTGCGTGAGAGAGAAAACTCCCAGGTATGTTCATGAAATTACATCTCATTAGATGAAGGATAGTGACCAGTGGCTCTTCAGCTGAGTGAAGGCTACAGCTGAAGCAGGCCACTCTTTAAGCAAGACCAGAGTCCCCCTTAGAATTCAATCTGAGTGTGGAAAATAGGGAGATGGTAGGAAGTGGGGTTAGTAACATTAAAATGGGGAACAGCATTATTGACATATTGAATACATTACTCTCCTGTGATAAATGAGCATGCAAAGCACAAAGGCACATGCTCTGAGACTGGGACTTGCTTGCTTTTCAGGCTAGAAGTAGAGTCAAATTTATTTTGTCTTGCCCTTGGATTTGGCAATATTATATCTTACCAAGAAAGGGTCATCTTTTCTTTGCTCCTGCCACCTTTTCCACATCCACCTGTGGTGACACGCTGATGCGGTCAAGCAGAAATATTCCTTATATGCTTGTCTTGATTTCTAGCTATAAGGTTGCTCCTTGTTTGTACCCTAAAGAGAGCAGACCAATGCAGAAGTATGTAAACAGCTACTCAGTTACCAGGCAATGGAGTTCCCTCATATGTTAATGAGAAGCTGGACACTAAGGTAAGATCAGCCGTGGCTCTGTAATTGATTTTTTTCCATGTAGGTGCTGTTTTTGCAGGTGCACTAAGATACCTCAAAATGCAGAGATTTTTCCTTCATCTCCTTGCATTCACTATTATAACATCCTTCTTTTCTTATAAGCAATCATAGAATCATAGAATCATAGAATTTAGGAGTTGGAATGGACCTCACAGATCGTCTAGTCCCAGCCCTTCCTGCCATGGGCAGGGACACCTCCTTACTAGATCAGGTTGCACAAGGCCTCATCCAACCTGGTTTTGAACATTGCCAGGGTTGGGGCAGCCACCACGTCTCTGGGCTACCTATTCCAATGTCTCACCACCCTTATAGTAAAAAACCTTTTTTCTAATATCTAACCTAAACTTCCTGTCCTTCAGTTTGAACCCATTACCCCTTGTCCTGTCATTGCAGTTCCTAACACAGAGTCCCACTCTAGCTCCCTTGTAGGCCCTTCAGATATTGAAAAGTTGCTATGAGGTCTCCACACAGTCTTCTCTTCTGCAGGCTGAACAGCCCCAACTTCCTCAGCCTGTCCTCATAGGGGAAGTGCTTCAGTCCTCTTATCACTTCGTGGCCCTCAAATGATCAAATTATCCTTCGGAAATTTTAATTTTAGAGCAAAATATTTAAACACTTATTTTCTGCTAAACAGAGGCCTGAGAAAAGCATGTGGTTAAAATGCAATTTTGGGGTGGGGTTGAGAGCTGTAGCAACAAGAAAATCTAGATTTTTTAAAAAAATCTATTTTGTTAATTTTTTTAGACAAGAAAATGCACTAGTAACTTCTGTGGAAATCCCTTCTTTATGAAAAAAATGTTTTCTAGTTTCTTTCAGGTATAATATGAAATAATAGTTTCCTTCGACAAAATAGCTGTGCTTCCTTTCATAATAAAGTGGATAGAAGAGCTTTGATTTTGGCCAAATTAAAAAGAGGACACTGGTACTTGTTGTGGAATGTGTATCTTATAATACAGAAGTAAGAGAGCTGCAAACAGAGCCTTTTTCTCTACACAGTGATAGTCATTTGGGCTCAGTACTTGGAAGCACAATTCTGCATGTGTTTAACTTTTGATGCACAACTATTTCAGCTGAAGTCAAGCTCACATGTGATTCCACACACCCTTCTTGGGAAAGTAATCATTACTGCTGGGAATATTCCATGGAGCTATGTGTGTAAGGGCCACCTATATCGAGAACAAACATAGGCAGTGTTGCCAGGGAACCCCAGGAGCTTTGAGAGCTCATGACAGCAAGAACAGACTGAAAGGGTCTGTCCTTTACTGCTTACACTGCAGAACTACACACTGCGGATTATAATCAGCCCCTTGAGGGCTGCCAGCTTATGCTGCCTGCATTTCATTGCAAATCATTGTTCTCTGCAGGGTGTATAGCTGCTGCGACATTGCTGAGGTCATTTTACCTGAGCCAATGTGGCAATTGTTATAACCAATGACTTCTTTGGCAAAATATAGATGACTTTATGGTGAAAGTAATTTATGAGAACCTGGAGTTAAGCACATCCTTATTTATTTTGTTCTCAGATGTTTTTAAAGATTTGGCTGCACCATTAAAACTAGTCAATCATGTTGACCAGCTATCTTTCTTTTCTGTCACCGTGCTCACAAACCCATCTTTGCATAAGGGTCAGAATATTGCTGTTTATGTCTTTCTCTGGATGCTTTTGGACAATATCACCACTTGCTTTCTTCTTTTTTTACAGCTTCTCAAAAATCAAGATTCTTTTCTTCACTCTCAGGGCATTTCTTGGTTTAACTCATCTACAGGGAAGAACAGGTGTAGCTGCTATTGAGGAAGACAGCCACAGAGCTCAAAGACTAGCTCTGCAAACTGTGTACTCATTGTGCTGTATCTTATAGTGTCACCTCTACCAGGCTTGTCTGTGCATTTCTCTCACCTGCTTCTATGCTAAAATGTGGGATGTGTTTGCTGAATGAAACGAAAGACCACAAGATTGACTCTTAGCATCATACAATCATAGAATATCCTGAGTTGGAAGGGACCAACGAGGATCATTGAGTTTAACTCCTCTACCTGCACAGGAGACCCCCAAGAGTCAAACCATGTGCCTGACAGCATTGTCCAAATGCTTCTTGAACTCTAGCAGGCTTGGTGATTGACCATTTCACTGGGGAGCTGTTCCAGTGCCCAGTCACCCTCTGGGTGAAGAACCTTTTCCTAATATCTAATCTAAACCTCCCTTGACACAGCTTCGTACCTGTCACTGACATCAAGGCTATGAGCTTCAATGCTTCTGTTCCAATCTGCACTTTTTCACAGCACTATTATAGAGAGTAATTAATTGGCCATTGGTCAAGGAATTAGTTTCTAACTGCAAATGAAGAACAATACGATTTTCTCAGATTTGACTGAGATGAGTTTTACATGACATTTTGATTCTATTTTAGTGAGTGTAATAACTTTCTATTTTGGTCCAGCTGCTTGGTGAAAGGGAAGTAGATGTGTGAAGGAATTTTTGGAAAATACTTGAAAATGCTTGGTAGGGAATTCATGGAGGAGACTGATATGAAAACTAGAAAGACGTTACAAATTCCAGAATAAAACCAGGTCTGGTCAGTGGAAGTAGAAACCAGAACAACCTTTAATAGATACGACCTGCCCTTAGCAGCAGATAAACTCTTTTTGACCTATGATGTTTAGAAGGAAGAAGTAAAGACAGCAACACATTTTCATTTTTTTCTTTCATCAAGTTTGCTATATAAGCCTTTTCTCAAAAATTAGCTGCAGTTTTGTTATATATAAATTGATGTTTTAAATGAAAAGCAGAACTGCCTTTCAAACCTTTTTGGTTTTTTTGGGGGGAGTTTGGATTTTTTTCACTTCCCATGAGATAAGATACCAAAGTTATATATACAGAAAAGAATGGATGTTCAGCAAATACATGGTGTGTCCCACCTTTATTTCAGAAACTTCAGTAATGGACTCCCTCAATAGACAGTAATCTGCAATATCAGATATGCCCAGTATTATGGAGAGTTCAGGTAAGCATAATAATATATTTTAATTATTCTTAATATAGGAGATCACATCTTACTGGTTTTTTTCAGGGGTTCATTCTTTCACATACTGGTACAGAAAGAGTTTTGAATGAGCTCTTAGGAGCCTTGAAATTTTATTCAACCACTCAGTATTCCAAATTTAAATGCCACAGGAGGCTTTCACTATATGAAGGGCTGACAACTGAAAAGTATGTTTGCATGGTATGCTAGAGATTATCTTGGGGAGTGTGAGGAGGACAAGGAAGGTGCATGTGTGTGTTGCCTGTTTTTCATTATGTTCCCAAGTTTATTAATTTTTTTGTGCTCCGGTGTCTGAACTACTGTATTATTTTCTGTAGGTTGAACTTCAAATTTGTAAAAATACTGCCACTGGGGAGCTTCTCCAAGTGCTAATATAGTCCCAATTTTCTTAACAACTGTGTGTTTCGAAAATGTATAGATTTCCAGTACCCCAGTGACACAGAGAAGTACTGTCATTCCCATTTTATGGGCTTGAAGGTGCACAACTTCCCAGCATAATATAGTCTCTCTAGGACAAGATGAATATGAAATCTGCAGGTGCTGGATTCAAGCTCAGCTCTGGGATGATCTTCCCCTGCATCGGAAAGTGTGAAATTTTATTCTTTTGATCCAGAATTAGAATTCTTCTTCAGCCTCGGAGTGCTGATCAGCTTTTAACTTACTGTGGAGGACCAGACACAAGCATGTTTTGTCTCAAACATTCTGACTGTGATGACAGGTAAGATGTGACCAGAAGAGAGGGACCTGCGGAGGATGAGCAACTCATGATATATGTGAGGAATAAATGCATGAGCACACTGCAGGATAGATCCTTGTCTGATGTATGTTGGTCTGACTCCATCGGAGTCACGTGAAACTGGCAATTGACAGCAGTTGTGGACCTGCCACATTGCATCTGCTCATATTTATTGCAAGAAATCATTCCGCTTAGCACTATGAATGATGAACGAGCTCTCAGAAAAAACTTCATTCTAAAGGCTGAATCCTCAGTCTCTTAAACTTCTTCAAGTACTGAGCCCTGTGACCTTCACTTAAGCTCTTTGAGTTCACACAGCATCATTCATTACCCTTTCTTTCCTATTTGACTTTTTTCTTTCTCTTGAATAGTGCCACCTTCAGAGGGATTATGCCTCCAGAAATCTGGGCTTAGTTCCTGGTTTTGCCACAGACCTCCTTCAGCCAATACCTTATATTTCCTGGATTCAGTGGGCTATGGATTTAGAACTGCTGGCCTGGCGAATGTGGATGAAGACTTTCATTTATCTGTAGCTCCAGTACTACTATAATGCAACTATGAACATTCCTATTGATACTGTGTTTGTGTACATATACACACACTGTGTCTCTCTCACTCATGCTTATGTCATGATTTGGGCACACGGAAAGAAAAACAAATAATGCAGAAGTACAGTAATTTAGCAGTTGTCAGGCTGAGGGATGCTATCTCTTTGCACAATCTCACAAAATCATGATGAAGTGCCTAGGCAGGGAAGATGGCCTAGAGCTTGTTTCCCATGTGTGTTGCAGTGTTTTCTTCTCCATCTCCTCCCCTATTTTTCTGTTCTTCCTTCTACCACTGCAAAAATTCCCTTAACTGTTCTGCCATTAATCAATGTATATGCAAGTGACATAATTAAAATAAATTCAATTATGCTAAGCACAAGATATTAATAATATCCATTAAAACAATCATTGTTGTCCACATCAACAAGATTTTAGCAGTAGACAGGATACACAGATGAGAACCACATAGGCAGCAGAATGTGGTATACATATGCTGATATTTTTAAAAAATCAAAATGCCCTTTCATCTCACAATTTAATTATCCTGTCAATCAAATCATTGCTTAAGCATTTTTTCTACTGAATCTGAAAGAAGAAATTCAGTGAAAATTAAAAAAGTACTATACAGTGATTGCTAAGTCACATGGGGATACACTGTTGCTTCTGTGGTAGCAGCTGCTGTGATGGTGGTGACTGCTGTACTAGATGTTGATGAGGGCTCCTCTTGGGTTAGGTGCTGTATTAACACTGGGTTCAGTAGCGAAGAGAAATTAAGCTCTAAGATCTCCCCTGTGAAACAAAGGCACAATTTACACATGAAGTGGTGAAAGAAAACAGGAATTCCTTCCTGCACCTCCTGAGGTGAGGAAAGAGTTGGGCACAGAATTAAGACAAAACTCTCAATATTGATTTAAAAAATATTTTTAAAAATCCAGTAGTTAATGAAAACTAATCTTCTGTTTTCACACATAGGAAAACTTGGATAAAATGATAGAGAAGCTACAAAAAGAAACCAGTAAGACACATAAACAAAAACCTGTCAAGACTAGGATTAGACCTTATCACTTGATTCCCAATTCCTTGCAGTAAGTAGATCACAGCGCATGACACCAGTCATTGTGTGTTTTAGCCATCCATTCTCTGGCTAATTAATTTTGGGGAAATAAAGCATAAAATAAATTATTTTGAGTCAGTACAAACAATATACTTAGTCTATGGGAGTTTCCTTTCCCCTAAAAGTCTGCTTTTCCTGAAGTCCCACATAAACTCTAACACCTCCTATAAACATGATCATTATATGCTTGTCCATATTTAAGAGATAGAAGGAAATCCCTTAGGCTGTATGAACAATGTCTGGCTTGCTTTCTTTTTATAGAAGCCTGAGAATTCAAAGAAAAGCCAGTGTTTCTGCACAATGCAGGAAAACAGAGATTGTCTATGGATGGCAATTACCTCAAATATTTTTATGGAGCTCAGTGACCCTGAGCTTTTAGAGCAGATGGTGTCAGCTGCAGGTTGTTTCACCATGGCTTTCCTTTTCTTTTCTACTTTTTATCAAAATTTTTTTAATTTTATCATTAATGACTTAGCCACTTTTGCCAAAAAGGCTTTTAGTTTTTTATTCCCCACAATGGGACAGAGAATGGTGTTGAAAGGTATTGTCACTGGCATAGCCTGCAGGCACTGTGAAGCTGGGTAGAATACTTTGGCTCTTTCTCACTGTTTAATCTTGGCTTGCAGTCATACTGACTTATTAAAACAAAATGGAAAAAGCCCAACCCACCCAAATATTCCAGCTTGATTTTTATCATGAAAGGGCTTCTGTGCCAAGAAGACACCTGGTTGGTTCCAGAGTGTTGTTTTTCAACATAGCCATATTATTAATTATTTTTGTTTTTAAGGACCAGGTCAGAATTTTGAACGTTGAACATCATGTATCTCTCCACAAACAAAGTAAATATATAGGATGGCTTTTATTAATTGCCCCATCCTGAGACTGCAAGGTAATGACAAGAGGGCACAGTTGTAATACCCAGATGAAGATCTGGAATCTTCCTGAGCTGTTATGCCTTTACCTTTTCATCATACCCCAGGATCTTTACTTTCTTCCTACTTCCAGTGTAGTTGCAGACTTCTGCCTAGTGTTTATCAGATCTCTTAGTTTATGACCTTGAACATTTGGAGATGAACTCCTGAACTTGCTAGTTCCAAACCCTATGATTATAGCAATGATGCAAGAAGTTAGGAGCCAACTGGAAATTCAGTTGCAAAAGTGAAATTCAGAACTACAAACATATAGCGAGCCCAAAGGGACATTTCCAGAAAAAAAAAGCTTGGAAGCTGCTGTCCTAGAAATGGAGTTGTGACTGTCAGTTGCTGCTGTTGTTGGCTAAATTATGACAGTGGACTGAACACTGGAGAGTATGTGACATAGATGGTCTTGCAACAGGATGTTTTAGCTGCAACCCACTGGAGTAAAAAGGGTGCCAAGACTGTACTGAGAGGCATCTAAAGCAGAACAAGAATGAAATATCTGCCCTTCATGTTATGTTCCTGCAAGACTGACACTGAGGCTGACTGTAGGCTCCACATACTGCATTCCCAGTGAACTGTGGATGTACATCATATTTAGAGCAGCCCTAGAGACATATCTACTTGCCCAGGCAGTCTCTAGCTTTCCAGTCATCTCTTTTGATAGCTCTGGTCCAAAAGGAAAGCCTGAGAATTTCTCCTACCACAATTCTGATGTTGCTTACCCTAGATGCATCTGGGATTTGTAGACTGATTTTAAACTGAGAGCAAGCTTTTGTGTATCTGGCTGAGTCATGGGCTTATCCTGGAATACAGAAGGTTCCTCAAGTGCTCTGTCACATACTGTGGTTGCAACCTCTGAGAGCAAGGAGCATGTTTGTATAATATGCCTTGTAAATGAGGACCTCAGAGTATAATGTTCTCTGCAGCCTTTTGTTTCTTGTTCTTTCTATACCATAGAAACATTTTCCTTAGTTCACCATGAAATTCATTCTGACCAGGATCTGGTACATATTTATGCATTGTCTGAGCCATTTCATCCTATCACTACAATGTATTTTTCCATTATGACATCCAAGTTAATATGTTGTTTGATCTCAAAAACTAAGCAACGTTGAGTCTGGGTGGTATCTGGATGAATGTCTTCCAAGAAAACATCAATATTGCACAGGCAATAGAACTATGATTCATGAATTAAAATTCTTTGATTTGAAGTATTTTAAAAATACTGACTCTTCTGTATTTTGAAGAGGTAGAAAAGCCAAGTTATTCTTTTCAGCATGAACCCTGAGGGTTTTGGTTTTATGGTTGATTTTTTGTGTGTGTGTGTGAAGCCTCTGTCTTGTATGAATTGTACGGTGCTGCTTTACTGTTGCCCCTTAGTAGCCCCAAGATTAGTCTGTAGTGGCTCTCCCTGAGCCTCTCTTGGATATTTGTCATGCAGGATGCACTTGTTAATAAATCCCTTGGCCTACCACTACTTCCCTTGCTGACAATATGCCAACACATTACACTTCCTTCAGATGACTACTACGTGCATAACTAACTTGCTACTTAAGTGAGTTGAGTAGTAAAGGCAGATGGCTACTTTAATATGGTCAAACATGTTGAAGAAAATGTTGCTGCCAAAAATAAAAAATACAGTCACTATTGAGTACTCGTAGGAGAAGTGGAGGATATGGATCAGGATGGGCAGGATACTCAGTGAATGAGATTTCTCATCACCTTTCATCTTTGCATAAAATGGGTGTGAATATGAAAGGCTTACCCACAGACATAAAGTCAATGATGCTATTTTCCTAATTTCCTGAACTTTTGAGAAACAGTCTGCTTTTTCCCCTTTCTGTGCAATTTTAGGAGAGGTTTGCTATTCTGAATTAAAAAATTCTAAGTTTAAGATGCATCTTGCAAAGGCTCCTCATCACAACCTTTGCAAGGTCTAGTATAATTTTAAAAAACTTTCCAATGATGTTTTTGTGCCAGTGGAGCTCATTAAGCAAATACAGCATCTCTCATCCTACAAGAGTCTGACAGAGCCGGAACTGTTCAGCCTGGAAAAGAGAACTAGGAGTTACATGTATGTGTCAAATTGTCACCCCTATTCATGTGTTTGATGTCTGATATGGGGTGGGGGGTAAAGAATATGAAGTTAGACTCTTCTCAGTGTTGCCCAGCAGCAAAAGAGGCAATAGACACAAACTGAAACTCAGGAAAGTCCACTTTAGCTGAGAAAAAAACCTTTTTAGTGTGAAAGAGGTCAAATACTGGAACAGGTTGCCATGAGAGGCTGTGGAATCTCCATCATGGAGATATTCAAGACCTGACTGGATAAGGCTCTGAGCAACCTGCTCTAGCTGACCGTGCTTCGAGCAAGGGGGTTGGACTAAATGTTCTGATTTTGAATGACTGAGGGGAAATTTAGAGCAGATATTAGGAAGAAATTCTTTTACTGTCAGGGTAGTAAGACACTGGAACATGTTGCTTAGGGAAGCTGTGGATGCTTCAACCCTGGCAGTGTTAAAAGCCAGGTTGGATAAAGCCTTGAGCAACCCAGTCTAGTGGGAGGTGTGTCTTCCCATTTCAGGAGGGTTGGGACTAGATGATCTTTGAGGTCCACTCCAAACCATTAACATTCTATGATTATATGACCTCTGAGGGTTTCTTTTAACCTTCACCACTCAGTGATTCTGTGTAGCTGTCTACAGGTAATTGAACTGTATAAACAGTGGGGAAAACGAGCTGCCATATTTTGCATTCCTCAGCAAAATTAAGGTCAATTGAGTGAGTGATATTTTGTGAAGAAAATATAGAGGTTAAAAGCTTTCAAACTCTAGAAATTGTAGGTTTGTCAGATTCTCTGTAAGAGAAGTGGCAGAAGTCCCATGCCTTGAAATTTCTACCAGTTGAGACAATCCTTTCAGAATAATTGTAGAGAACAAACCTATTTTGGCATAGAGGTGGACTGCACAGGTCTCTGCCTGTGCAGGCAAATTTCTGTGATTCAGATATTTCAACACAAAGGGACACATGTTACTAAAGCAGTATATTATTTGTGTTAAGTAGACGTACATGACAATGACTCAAAACTAAAGTTTAAATGTACTAGCAAAAAAAAGTAGTCAAGGGAAGGTGAATTGCTTTGTACTGTTGCTACCCAGAAGATTTTGAGCTAGCTCTCTTATATTCTTGATTGTTGGAAGGATTTCCCTAGGTAATGCAAGTGGGACATAGAAAAGCAAAATGTGTGAAGACAGGTTTGCTAGTATAGCTGTGTTCTTCCTGGTGCCTGGAATGCTTACCCATTCCTTACATCTTCTGCCTATCTGCAGGACCTGAAATTAGAGATTTTGTTGATTTTGCTGTTGTTCATGCCTTCAAATATGCCTAAAACATTTTGAGAAAGCTGGGCCCTTTCCCAGGACAGTGTACAAGTTCACTCAGCTGTTGCATGGGAAAAGGCAAAAGGACTGAATTTAGCAGCAAAGAAGTATTTCTGCTTACCTGATACAGCATAAAGGATTACTTTTTACTGCATGGTCCCTCATAAATTTTTATTAGTTGCTAGTCAACTCCTCAACTCAATTCACTCTAATTAATTAACGCGATAAGATACAATACCCTAATACACCCATTAATACAAATGAGTGGAATCGACTTTGCTGCACACCTGTTCTCAGTAATCTGCGCAAATACTAGTGAATTATCATTGCCTCTCAGAAATAACATCCACATTGACATCTTGTTATTCTTTGTTGCTGGCTGATAGAAGCTCATGTTATTGCATTGTACAGGAAGCTTTGGAAAAAACAATCACTGTGACTGTGAACTATGGCTGAACTTCATACATCTTGAAGAGACAGCTCTAATTTGCTTGTGACCCCACCAGATTGGTCTGAATTTATGGCCTGAAATGCTACAATACAAAAGCGTTTCAGAAATATCAATGTCTTAAATATCAGTAAGGTACACAGGGCAAAATCAGAGGAGACAAAGTAGAAGTGGACTTGAGTCAGATGCCTGTAAGTTGATCCTTTGTACAAGAAATTATTTCCCTGAGATCTGCTCTGGGTCATTCAAGGTCATACAGGCCATCCATGAGGGAGGGGATCTACAGCCAGATTCCAGCTGGTTTTAAGCACAAGATGCCTGGAGGAGAGGTGTAAAACTTGCAGCATACCTGGCTTTCGTCAGCAGTTGTGAAAAGAGGAAGAATATACAGATATTATAAATTTTATCTAGTAAAAAATGCCTAACATGTTATTTCTTCTCAAAATCATTACACAGATTTGATTCTTTTTTTCTCCTCTTCATGATAAAAAAAAAAGTAATTGCAATACTTGTATCCTTTCTTAGCTCTGATGCAAGTTAGTCACTGCTCACATTGTAAGGTGGGCACAGTGAGGCTTCTTAGAAGTTGGTGAGTCCCTTGCAGATCATGGACTGGAAAAAAAGGATTCAAGTTTCCAGTTTGGGAGTATATAGTACAAGAATATCTCCCATTTTGCCATTTTCCACTCCCAATATATTTTAAAAAATCTTTGTCTTGTTCAAGACTTGTGTTCCAGAGCTTAAGCTTTGGTCCCCCTAAAATGACTGAGCAACCTCATCTAGTGGAAGTGTCCCTGCCCATGGCAGCAGGGCTGGAACTAGATGATCTTTAAGGCCCCTTCTAACCCAAACCATTCTATGATTCTGTGATTCTTCTGTACCACCTCCTTCAAAATAAAATATCTCATGTCTAAGTGGTATACTTTCCTACCTTTTCCATAGACAAGTTTATAAAGTCTTTGATGCAAGCAGCAATTCCTTGTTCAGTTTCATAAAATCTGCTGACCAGAAATCAAGACTTTACTGCAACACACTGCTTCAGTTACAGAATGCCTGCTAAAGACATAGTATGCTCTGAGATATCCACGTATCACCAGTGACCTCTGAGAGCACTAAAGAAGAAACCAGTACACCTCTGAAAAAGAGCAAGGAAATTTAATATAAATTTAGTGAAAATATCTTTGGAACAGATTGTTGAAAATGGTTAGGAAAACTGATGGAGTTTAACAGCCAGAGGGAACTTTTCCTGCTTCTCAGCACAGACAACGACTGGCTGGGATTATTGTAGCACTACATGGATCAGTTAGGTATAAAATGTTTTTGCACTAGAAAAATTGGCTTTGAGAGTTTAATGTTGTATGGATTTAAATTTAGTATGCTTGGAAATGAAAAGCAACTTTGAGAGATACATCCCAAGTCCACATAGATTTGTTATGAAAGGGAAAAGTGC